>NC_143023.1:100453866-100498866 GCF_057628025.1 Oncorhynchus mykiss | reverse complement strand
GGCTTAGAGGCTTTGAGTGTTTTTTTTTTTAAAGCTCTAATTCAAAGAAATGCAAATATCAATTGAAGTTAAGATTTTAGTTTTAGTAGCTAGACATTTAGCTTATGTCACTAATGACGCCTGAACACCCCTCTGTGAACCTAACAGATGGAGTGAGTCCTAAATGGCACCCTAAGCACTAATCAGGGAATCAGGTGCCATTTTGGGACGTAGCCTGTGTTCTTTGATATGTTGCCAAGCAGAGAGAGAGAGAAACTGCATTGATTGTTTAGAAACCGCTTCTGCGGGGAGAAGCTCTGGGGCATCACCTCCGTCTGGGCTCTGAGCAATAATTGTAGGCAGCACTGCAGTTTTAGGGGGTTTGGCTGTGTGTGCATGTGTGGGTGCGTGCACTAGTAGATGCATGCTTTTGAGTTCAATATCATTACATTTTAAAATCTTTAGCCAACATTTTTCAGAGACAGCAAAGTGTATGCATAAATTAATCAATTATACAATGCTAATCTGGGTTTCATCTGCACACGAAAATGTATATATTTTTTTGCAGAGTAGGTTGATAACGATTTTACCAACGTACAGTATGTTGTATTGGACATTTTCCTCCACATCCCCCCCCCCCTCTCTCCTCCTCTACACCCCCCCCCCCCCCCTCTATCTCCTCCTCCTCTACATCCCCCCCCTCTCTCCTCCTCTACACCCCCCCCCTCTCTCCTCCTCCTCTACACCCCCCCCTCTCTCCTCCTCTACACCCCCCCCCTCTCTCCTCCTCCTCTACACCCCCCCCTCTCTCCTCCTCTCCCCACCCCTCTCTCTCCTCCTCTACATCCCCCCCTCTCTCCTCCTCTCCCCACCCCTCTCTCTCCTCCTCTACACCCCCCCTCTCTCCTCCTCCTCTACACCCCCCCCCTCTCTCCTCCTCTCCCCACCCCTCTCTCTCCTCCTCTACATCCCCCCCTCTCTCCTCCTCTCCCCACCCCTCTCTCTCCTTCTCCTCTACATCCCCCCCTCTCTCTCCTCCTCTACATCCCCCCCTCTCTCCTCCTCCTCTACATCCCCACCCCTCTCCTCCTCCTCTACATCCCCCCTCTCTCCTCCTCCTCTACATCCCCCCTCTCTCCTCCTCCTCTACATCCCCCCTCTCTCCTCCTCCTCTACACCCCCCCTCCTCCCTCTCTCCTCCTCTCTACACCCCGCCCCCCCTCTCCTCCTCTCCCCACCCCTCTCTCTCCTTCTCCTCTACATCCCCCCCTCTCTCCTCCTCCTCTACACCCCCCTTTTTCTCCTCCTCCTCTACACCCCCCCTCTCTCCTCCTCCTCTACACCCCCCCCTCCCTCTCTCCTCCTCCTCTACACCCCCCCCCCTCTCTCCTCCTCCTCTACACCCCCCCCCTCTACTCCTCTCCCCACCCCTCTCTCTCCTCCTCCTCTACATCCCCCCCCCTCTCCTCCTCCTCTACATCCCCCTCTCTCCTCCTCCTCTACAACCCCCCCCTCCCTCTCTCCTCCTCCTCTACACCCCCCCCCTCTCCTCCTCTCCCCACCCCTCTCTCTCCTTCTCCTCTACATCCACCCCTCTCTCCTCCTCCTCTACATCCCCACCCCTCTCCTCCTCCTCTACATCCCCACCCCTCTCCTCCTCCTCTACATCCCCCCTCTCTCCTCCTCCTCTACATCCCCACCCCTCTCCTCCTCCTCTACATCCCCCCTCTCTCCTCCTCCTCTACATCCCCACCCCTCTCCTCCTCCTCTACATCCCCCCTCTCTCCTCCTCCTCTACATCCCCACCCCTCTCCTCCTCCTCTACATCCCCCCTCTCTCCTCCTCCTCTACATCCACCCCTCTCTCCTCCTCCTCTACATCCCCACCCCTCTCCTCCTCCTCTACATCCCCCCCTCTCTCCTCCTCCTCTACATCCCCCCCTCTCTCCTCCTCCTCTACACCCCCCCTCTCTCCTCCTCCTCTACATCCCCCCCTCTCTCCTCCTCCTCTACATCCCCCCCTCTCTCCTCCTCCTCTACATCCCCCCCTCTCTCCTCCTCCTCTACATCCCCCCCTCTCTCCTCCTCCTCTACACCCCCCCTCTCTCCTCCTCCTCTACACCCCCCCCTCTCTCCTCCTCCTCTACATCCCCCCTCTCTCCTCCTCCTCTACATCCCCCCTCTCTCCTCCTCCTCTCCCCACCCCTCTCTCTCCTCCTCTACATCCCCCCCTCTCTCCTCCTCCTCTACATCCCCCCTCTCTCCTCCTCCTCTCCCCACCCCTCTCTCTCCTCCTCTACATCCCCCCTCTCTCTCTCCTCCTCTCCCCACCCCTCTCTCTCCTCCTCTACATCCCCCCCTCTCTCCTCCTCTCCCCACCCCTCTCTCTCCTCCTCTACATCCCCCCCTCTCTCCTCCTCCTCTACATCCCCCCCTCTCTCCTCCTCCTCTACATCCCCCCCTCTCTCCTCCTCCTCTACATCCCCCCCTCTCTCCTCCTCCTCTACATCCCCCCCCTCTCTCCTCCTCCTCTACATCCCCCCCTCTCTCCTCCTCCTCTACATCCCCCCCTCTCTCCTCCTCCTCTACATCCCCCCCTCTCTCCTCCTCTCCCCACCCCTCTCTCTCCTCCTCTACATCCCCCCCCCTCTCTCCTCCTCCTCTACATCCCCACCCCTCTCCTCCTCCTCTACATCCCCACCCCTCTCCTCCTCCTCTACATCCCCACCCCTCTCCTCCTCCTCTACACCCCCCCCTCTCTCCTCCTCCTCTACACCCCCCCTCCCTCTCTCCTCCTCCTCTACACCCCCCCTCTCTCCTCCTCCTCTACATCCCCCCCTCTCTCTCCTCCTCTCCCCACCCCTCTCTCTCCTCCTCTACATCCCCCCCTCTCTCCTCCTCCTCTACATCCCCCCCTCTCTCCTCCTCCTCTACATCCCCCCCTCTCTCCTCCTCCTCTACATCCCCCCCTCTCTCCTCCTCCTCTACATCCCCCCCTCTCTCCTCCTCCTCTACATCCCCCCCCTCTCTCCTCCTCCTCTACATCCCCCCCTCTCTCCTCCTCCTCTACATCCCCCCCTCTCTCCTCCTCCTCTACATCCCCCCCTCTCTCCTCCTCTCCCCACCCCTCTCTCTCCTCCTCTACATCCCCCCCCCTCTCTCCTCCTCCTCTACATCCCCACCCCTCTCCTCCTCCTCTACATCCCCACCCCTCTCCTCCTCCTCTACATCCCCACCCCTCTCCTCCTCCTCTACACCCCCCCCTCTCTCCTCCTCCTCTACACCCCCCCTCCCTCTCTCCTCCTCCTCTACACCCCCCCTCTCTCCTCCTCCTCTACATCCCCCCCTCTCTCTCCTCCTCTCCCCACCCCTCTCTCTCCTCCTCTACATCCCCCCCTCTCTCCTCCTCTCCCCACCCCTCTCTCTCCTCCTCTACATCCCCACCCCTCTCCTCCTCCTCTACATCCCCCCCCTCTCTCCTCCTCCTCTACACCCCCCCCCCCTCTCCTCCTCCTCTACATCCCCCCCCTCTCTCCTCCTCCTCTACACCCCCCCCCCCTCTCCTCCTCTCCCCAACCCCCCATCCCTCCTCCAGGCATGCACACAAGCATCAGTGAGATCTTGAAGGAGAAGAAGCTGAAGCCGTCCCGTCGCAGTCTGCCCTGCCTGGCTCAGAACCAGATACACCCACAGAGCCTCAGCCACGTTCTGTCCATGCCCTGCACCCCCGACGACGAGCCCCAGACACCGGTAGGGTTGGGAGTTGGCAGGGTATTTTATCACATTACTTAAGTCACTAGGTAAAAAAAAAAAAACACTTCTCTGGAACCCTCAGTTTCACCATTTTGTTGTAGCCTTGAACTAGTTTCCCGGATTAATCTAATCAAGGCCTTGATTAGTTGACGAGTTTGAATCAGGTGTGCTTGCTCTGGAATAGATAACAAACTGTAATGACTGGGGGTCCCCCGAGGAGCAGACCCTAACCCTAACCCTAACCCTAACCCTAACCCCCGAGGAGCAGAGGTTTGAGATCCAATGACACGATTCAATACATATTGTGATTCTATGGACGGTGCATTCGGAAAGTATTCAGACCCCTTCGCCCTTTTCTACATTTTGTCACGTTACAACCTTTAAAATGGATTCAATTCATGTATTTCCTCATAAATCTACACTAACAAAGAGATGACAGGTTTATAAAAATAAAATTAAAAAATTACCTTATTTACATAAGTATTCAGACCCTTTGCTATGAGACTAGAAATTGAGCTCAGGTGCATCCTGTTTCCATTGATCATAGTTGAGATGTTTCTACAACTTGATTGGAGTCCACCTGTGGTAAATTTAAATTGATTGGACATGATTTGGAAAGGCACACACCTGTCTAAATAAGGTCCCACAGTTGACAGTGCATGTCCAAGCAAAAACCAAGCCATGAACTCTTCCTAGAACTGGCAACCGATGGTCACTCTGACAGAGCTCCAGAGTTTCTTTGTGGAGATGGGAGAACCTTCCAGAAGGACAACCATCTCTGCCGCACTCCACCAATCAGGCCTTTATGGTAGAGTGGCCAGAAGGAAGCCACTCCTCAGTAAAAGGCACATGACAGGCCGCTTGGAGTTTGCCAAAAGGCACCTAAAGGACTCTCAGACCATGGAGAAACAAGATTCTCTGCTCTAATGAAACCAAGATTGAACTTTGTGGCCTGAATGCCAAGCGTCATTTCTGGAGGAAACCTGTCACTATCCCTACAGTGAAGCAGGGTGATGTCTGCATCATGCTGTGGGGATGTTTTTCAGCGGCTGAAACTCCCCAAATACAGGTGTGCCAAGCGTGTAGCGTCATACCCAAGAAGACTCGAGGCTGTAATCGCTGCCAAAGGTGCTTCAACAAAGTAAAGGGTATAAAAAAAATTAACTAGGCAAGTCAGTTAAAAACACATTCTTATTTTCAATGATGGCCTAGGAACAGTGGGGTTAACTGGTCTAGGAACAGTGGGTTAACTGGTCTAGGAACAGTGGGGTTAACTGGTCTAGGAACAGTGGGTTAACTGGTCTAGGAACAGTGGGTTAACTGGTCTAGGAACAGTGGGTTAACTGGTCTAGGAACAGTGGGTTAACTGGTCTAGGAACAGTGGGTTAACTGGTCTAGGAACAGTGGGTTAACTGGTCTAGGAACAGTGGGTTAACTGGTCTAGGAACAGTGGGTTAACTGGTCTAGGAACAGTGGGTTAACTGCCTGTTCAGGGGCACATCGACAGATTTGTACCTTTTCAGCTCGGGGATTTGAACTTGCAACCTTCCGGTTTCTAGTACTTAAGTAAATGTGATATTTTTTATAAATTTGCAAACGTGTCTAAAACCTGTTTTTGCGTTGTCGTTATGGGGTATTGTGGGTAGATTGATCAGGGGGGAAAAAACAATTTAATCAATTTTAGAATAAGGCTGTAACGTAACAATGTGGAATAGGTCAAGGGGTCTGAATACTTTCTGAATGCACTGTATGTATCATGATTCTATATGGATTGCGATTCGATATTCCAAACATATTGCTCACTATATGCCTACCACAGTGAGATGAGAGAGAGCCATGAGAAGCTACAGGACAATAAATAGATGAGTTTTGGAGCCGGTACAGCCGACTAGCTGGATCTATTTTCCCTCTTCCATCTGCAGCCGTATCTCCAGGACCAGACACGTGCCCAGCTCCAGACCCAGCAGGTCGACCCCTGGTTACAGCACCAGGCCCAGGGAAAGGACCACCGTCAGCTACAAGCCCAGACCCAGCCTCTGACCCACAGTCACAGCACCTCCTGCACCCTCATCCCCTCAAAGACAGGTCAGTCAGTCGGTATGTCTGTCCGTTCTCCTCACAGCCTGTCGGAGTTTTTAGACGTATTCTACAACAACTTTAACAGTGCGGTTAGTACGTACAGTTTTAGTGTGATTCCTGTAGGAAGTAAACCCACATCCTCACATACTGTAGGTCTAACAAGGTCATGATGGGTTGATGCAGGGTGAGACCAGTTTTAGTGTGATTCCTGGAGGAAGTAAACCCACATCCCTCACATACTGTAGGTCTAACAAGGTCATGATGGGTTGATGCAGGGTGAGACCAGTTTTAGTGTAGTGTGATTCCTGGAGGAAGTAAACCCACATCCCTCACATACTGTAGGTCTAACAAGGTCATGATGGGTTGATGCAGGGTGAGACCAGTTTTCGGCGACAGCATCATGACATATAATATATATACAAAAGTATGTGGACACCCCGTAAAATTAGTGGATTCAGGCTATTTCAGCCACACCCATTGCTGACAGGTGTATAAAATCGAGCACGCACCCATGCAATCTCCATAGACACACATTGGTAGAGGAATGGCCTTACTGAAGAGGTCAGTGACTTTCAACGTGGCACCGTCCTAGGATGCCACCATTCCAATAAGTCAGTCAAATTTCTGCCCTGCTTAGAACTGCCCCGGTCAACTGTAAGTGCTGTTATTGTGAAGTGGAAACACATTCTCTGGCAGACATGGCTGTCAATGTTAAGGATCTGGTGTTATTTTAACCAAAAGCCACACTGTCCGACATTTGAATTGTGCATTCTGGTAGTCCGACGGACAAATCTGGGTTTGGCGAATGCCAGGAGAACTCTACCTGCCCAAATTCATAGTGCCAACTGTACATTTTGGTGGAGGAGGAATAATGGTCTGAGGATGTTTTTCGTGGTTCGGGCCCCTTAGTTCCAGTGAAGGGAATAGTTAACGCAACAGCATCCAATCACATTCTAGACGATTCTCTGCTTCCAACTTTGGGGCAAATTTGGGGACGGCCCTTTCCTGTTTCAGCATGACAATGCACTAAGCGAGGTCCATACAGAAATTGTTTGTCAAGATTGGTGTGGAAGAACTTGACTGGCCTGCACAGAGCCCTGACCTCAACCCCATCAAACACCTTTGGGATGAATTGGAACGCCAAATTAATGCCCATGATTTTAGAATGACATGTTCGACGTTCAGTTGTCCACATACTTTTGGTCCTGTAGTGTAGATTGATGGTCCACTTTCTACACTGTAATTGCTACTCACTATCATGGACTGTTTACTGTTTACTGTTTATCATGGTCTGTTTACTGTTTATCATGGTCTGTTTACTGTTTATCATGGTCCGTTTACTGTTTATCATGGTCTGTTTACTGTTTATCATGGACTGTTTACTGTTTATCATGGACTGTTTACTGTTTATCATGGTCTGTTTACTGTTTATCATGGACTGTTTACTGTTTATCATGGACTGTTTACTGTTTATCATGGACTGTTTACTGTTTGTCATTGTCTGTTTACTGTTTGTCATTGTCTGTTTACTGTTTGTCATTGTCTGTTTACTGTTTATCATGGTCTGTTTACTGTTTATCATTGTCTGTTTACTGTTTATCATGGTCTGTTTACTGTTTATCATGGACTGTTTATCATTGTCTGTTTACTGTTTATCATGGACTGTTTATCATTGTCTGTTTACTGTTTATCATGGACTGTTTACTGTTTATCATGGTCTGTTTACTGTTTATCATGGTCTGTTTACTGTTTATCATGGTCTGTTTACTGTTTATCATGGTCTGTTTACTGTTTATCATGGTCTGTTTACTGTTTATCATGGACTGTTTACCATGGTCTGTTTACTGTTTATCATGGTCTGTTTATCATTGTCTGTTTACTGTTTATCATGGACTGTTTGTCATTGTCTGTTTACTGTTTATCATGGACTGTTTACTGTTTATCATTGTCTGTTTACTGTTTATCATGGTCTGTTTACTGTTTATCATGGTCTGTTTACTGTTTATCATGGACTGTTTACTGTTTATCATGGTCTGTTTACTGTTTATCATGGTCTGTTTACTGTTTATCATGGTCTGTTTACTGTTTATCATGGACTGTTTATCATTGTCTGTTTACTGTTTATCATGGACTGTTTATCATTGTCTGTTTACTGTTTATCATGGACTGTTTACTGTTTATCATGGACTGTTTACTGTTTATCATGGACTGTTTACTGTTTATCATGGTCTGTTTACTGTTTATCATGGTCTGTTTACTGTTTATCATGGACTGTTTACTGTTTATCATGGACTGTTTACTGTTTATCATGGACTGTTTACTGTTTATCATGGACTGTTTACTGTTTATCATGGACTGTTTACTGTTTATCATGGACTGTTTACTGTTTATCATTGTCTGTTTACTGTTTATCATGGACTGTTTATCATTGTCTGTTTACTGTTTATCATGGACTGTTTACTGTTTATCATGGACTGTTTACTGTTTATCATGGACTGTTTACTGTTTATCATGGACTGTTTACTGTTTATCATGGACTGTTTACTGTTTATCATATCAGTACTTAATCCACTGAATAGACTGGTACTTAATTCACCATCATGTGAGATTTGTTTATGATGATGACAACGTGATCATGATTTTATTCATTGTTAGCTCTGGCAGTCTGTAAAATACATTATGTTGTGCTGGTATTAAAAAAAAAAAAAAACAGGCAGATTTTTTTTCAGTGCTTCCAATGGTTCCGTAAACATATACCCGTTTAAACTTGCCCTTACCTCAAACCCCGTAAACCTAACCCTTACCTCAAGCCCCGTAAACCTAACCCTTACCTCAAGCCCCGTAAACCTAACCCTTACCTCAAGTCCCGTAAACCTAACCCTAACCTCAAGCCCCGTAAACCTAACACTTACCTCAAAGCCCGTAAACCTAACCCTTACCTCAAGCCCCGTAAACCTAACCCTTACCTCAAGCCCCGTAAACCTAACCCTTACCTCAAGCCCCGTAAACCTAACCCTTACCTCAAGCCCCGTAAACCTAACCCTTACCTCAAGCCCCGTAAACCTAACCCTAACCTCAAGCCCCGTAAACCTAACCCTTACCTCAAGCCCCGTAAACCTAACCCTTACCTCAAGCCCCGTAAACCTAACCCTTACCTCAAGCCCCGTAAACCTAACCCTTACCTCAAGCCCCGTAAACCTACCCCTTACCTCAAGCCCCGTAAACCTACCCCTTACCTCAAGCCCCGTAAACCTAACCCTAACCTCAAGCCCCGTATACCTAACCCTATCCTCAAGCCCCGTAAACCTAACCCTTCCCTCAAGCCCCGTAAACCTACCCCTTACCTCAAGCCCCGTAAACCTAACCCTTACCTCAAGCCCCGTAAACCTACCCCTTACCTCAAGCCCCGTAAACCTAACCCTAACCTCAAGCCCCGTATACCTAACCCTATCCTCAAGCCCCGTAAACCTAACCCTTACCTCAAGCCCCGTAAACCTAACCCTTACCTCAAGCCCCGTAAACCTAACCCTAACCTCAAGCCCCGTAAACCTAACCCTTACCTCAAGCCCCGTAAACCTAACCCTTACCTCAAGCCCCTTAAACCTACCCCTTACCTCAAGCCCCGTAAACCTAACCCTAACCTCAAGCCCGTAAACCTAACCCTTACCTCAAGCCCCGTAAACCTAACCCTAACCTCAAGCCCCGTAAACCTAACCCTTACCTCAAGCCCCGTAAACCTAACCCTTCCCTCAAGCCCCGTATACCTAACCCTAACCTCAAGCCCCGTATACCTAACCCTAACCTCAAGCCCCGTAAACCTACCCCTTACCTCAAGCCCCGTAAACCTAACCCTAACCATAACCTTTGACTATACCGGTTGAGTATCCACTACCTAAAAAAATAAAATAAAAAACGTTTAATTGAATTTCATAGTGACAGTGACATTGCTTAGACATGGTATTGATTTGAGATGATACATCTTCAGGGGGTGTTTTGTAAAGCGGTGGTTGTTTTAAACGTTAGCGTCACTGTGAGGCGTGGGGGGAAAACTATGCAGTGGTGTGGTGAGCAACACACCGCGTTAAGCCACAGTGGATAAGATAGATGTCACCGCTGTGAGGGGAGAAGAAAAATCATTCTCCTCTAATAAGGACATCTGTAGCGGTGGGAGAATTCACTCAAATACCATTCACATTCAAATGAGCAGTTTAGCATGACTCAGAAGTCCCTGGATGCATCCCCAAAATTCACCTGCATAGTGCACTACCTTTGACCACTCTAGGGGATAGGTTGCCGTTTGGGACGGGAGACTGTCTATTCTGAGCACGATCCAGCAGGGAAAATACACTCTGGTGCCAGATCTGTTTTTTTTTGCTGTCAGGTCTGAATCGTCAGGTCACGACACCATTTTGTTTTACGTCGTCATAACATAAGTCATGTAAGATGATGATTAGTGCTCTGTACAGGCTGTTCCATAATGACTGGATCACAGAAATAGTATTACTAGAATGGGTATCCCCATTTCAAGTCCATGTCATTATATCTCTGTGAGCTAGATCCTGTGTAAATGTATGTAGAACCCTGGTCTTAGTCGCGACGGGTCGTTTTAACACCTTTCAGGAACGTGGGGTGGAAGGTAGCCTAGTGGTTAGAGTGGAGGGGCGGCAGGTAGCCTAGTGGTTAGAGTGGAGGGGCGGCATGTAACCTAGTGGTTAGAGTGGAGGGGCGGCATGTAACCTAGTGGTTAGAGTGGAGGGGCGGCAGGTAGCCTAGTGGTTAGAGTGGAGGGGCGGCAGGTAGCCTAGTGGTTAGAGTGGAGGGGCGGCAGGTAACCTAGTGGTTAGAGTGGAGGGGTGGAAGGTAACCCAGTGGTTAGAGCGTTGGGACCAGTAACCGAAAAGTTTGCAAGATCGAATCCCAGAGCTGACAAGGTAAAAATCTGTCGTTCTGCCCCTGAACAAGGCAGTTAACCCACTGTTCCCCTGAACAAGGCAGTTAACCCACTGTTCCCAGGCCGTCATTGAAAATAATGATTTGTTCATATTAACTGACTTGTCTTGTTAAATAAATGTAAAATAAAAATGTGTTGACTATCTTTGACAGAGGAATGGGAACAAAAAGGGTTTTTAAAGAAACAGTGCCACTGGCCGCCCCACCACCGTTGTTGCTGTTCTTTGTGGCCGAGCTGAGGAGCGTTGTGCAGCCTGGTAAAACAACAATGTGTAGCACATGTTACGCTTGATGTCAGAGGGGGAAAACAGTGTTGTTGCTGTTCTTTGTGGCCGAGCTGAGGAGCGTTGTGCAGCCTGGTAAAACAACAATGTGTAGCACATGTTACGCTTGATGTCAGAGGGGGAAAACAGTGTTACTGTTCTTTGTGGCCGAGCTGAGGAGCGTTGTGCAGCCTGGTAAAACAACAATGTGTAGCACATGTTACGCTTGATGTCAGAGGGGGAAAACAGTATTGTTGCTGTTCTTTGTGGCCGAGCTGAGGAGCGTTGTGCAGCCTGGTAAAACAACAATGTGTAGCACATGTTACGCTTGATGTCAGAGGGGGAAAACAGTGTTGTTGCTGTTCTTTGTGGCCGAGCTGAGGAGCGTTGTGCAGCCTGGTAAAACAACAATGTGTAGCACATGTTACGCTTGATGTCAGAGGGGGAAAACAGTGTTGCTGCTGTTCTTTGTGGCCGAGCTGAGGAGCGTTGTGCAGCCTGGTAAAACAACAATGTGTAGCACATGTTACGCTTGATGTCAGAGGGGGAAAACAGTGTTGTTGCTGTTCTTTGTGGCCGAGCTGAGGAGCGTTGTGCAGCCTGGTAAAACAACAATGTGTAGCACATGTTACGCTTGATGTCAGAGGGGGAAAACAGTATTGTTGCTGTTCTTTGTGGCCGAGCTGAGGAGCGTTGTGCAGCCTGGTAAAACAACAATGTGTAGCACATGTTACGCTTGATGTCAGAGGGGGAAAACAGTATTGTTGCTGTTCTTTGTGGCCGAGCTGAGGAGCGTTGTGCAGCCTGGTAAAACAACAATGTGTAGCACATGTTACGCTTGATGTCAGAGGGGGAAAACAGTGTTGCTGTTCTTTGTGGCCGAGCTGAGGAGCGTTGTGCAGCCTGGTAAAACAACAATGTGTAGCACATGTTACACTTGATGGCAGAGGGGGAAAACAGTGTTGTTGCTGTTCTTTGTGGCCGAGCTGAGGAGCGTTGTGCAGCCTGGTAAAACAACAATGTGTAGCACATGTTACACTTGATGGCAGAGGGGGAAAACAGTGTTGTTGCTGTTCTTTGTGGCCGAGCTGAGGAGCGTTGTGCAGCCTGGTAAAACAACAATGTGTAGCACATGTTACACTTGATGGCAGAGGGGGAAAACAGTGTTGTTGCTGTTCTTTGTGGCCGAGCTGAGGAGCGTTGTGCAGCCTGGTAAAACAACAATGTGTAGCACATTGTCTGTCTGTCTGTCTGTCTGTCTGTCTTGACCGTTTACTGATCATCCTGTATCTGTCTCTCAGAAGCTGCGAAGGACCACTATGGGGAGGAGTCAGATGCTGTGATGGACCACTATGGGGAGGAGTCAGAAGCTGTGAAGTTCCACTATGGGGAGGAGTCAGAAGCTGTGAAGGACAACTATGGGGAGGAGTCAGAAGCTAGTGCGTACAAGGCAGGAAGGACAGACGAGTCGTTTCTCATTCAGAAACCTGCCATCCGAGCCAAATTAGAGGCACGAGCAGATTCGCTTCAGGTACCACAAACACAAGCACACATTAAAAGAAAGGCCGGCCCTCTCAATGTGATTGGCCGTCAGGCATGTCAATCACCCGGCTATTCCAACCAATCGGGACGCTTGGACGCACAGCTGGGCTCCTTCCTTGACAACCTCAAGTTAGCGTGTTTACATGCTGATGGACTATTCACATGCTGTTTCCTAACCGATTCCCTTACCATTAAATTAAGACCACACAAGTGTGTGTGTGTGTGTGTGTGTGTGTGTGTGTGTGTGTGTGTGTGTGGTGACAAAGCTTACAGTTATGGGCCTCAAAGTTGCGTTCTGACCAGACAACCCTAGAGTTGGTAGATCTATGTCAATCAGCACATAAGTACGTTGCAGGTGAGGGCTCAAAGCCAGCCTCTCGGACGAGCTCCAGATGGCCCTTTTTTCCACACCCACCCAATAACCAGAATGACCCTGCACCAATCTTTTTCCATGTCTCACAGTTACGCAGCATTGAAACCTTTGATTGAGGCTAACTATCAAACATTAATGAAGTCACTCTGCTTTGCACCACACTTAAATGCTATTTAAAACATAAATTTATTTGAGGTTATTAATATGATTATGAGTTTAGTTGAAGAAAAAAAAAAAAAAGTTGTTGACATAAGTGTGTTAATGAATTGCTTTTGGATGTGTTATGAAGGTCTATTCCTGATAAACGGTTATTTCCGTAGGGGACCAACCCAGGGCAGCCGTCCGGTCTGATGTTCAGAGATGGGAAGAAGCGTATCGATTACATCCTGGTCTATAGGAAGTCCAGTCCTCTGGTGGAAAAGAGAGTCACCTTTGAGAGGAACCTGAGAGCTGAGGGGCTGATGCTGGAGAAAGTGGTAGGGTACATATACTATACTCGAACAGGGGTCAGAGTGACGGCAACAGGCGGCCCGCTGGGCTAAAACCGGCCCGCGAGTTAGACTTTTTTTGGGGGGGTGGGGATTTTAGTTTTGGTTTTGGGTTTACATTTCTTTTTACTAATATCACTTAGGAATTCAGCTAATAATAAGTTTAATTTAATATTCCTACGAATCTGATCATTTCCCAATGTAATAAAGGTATGAAATGATTGTTATTTTCAAATGTAATCTCTTTTTGGGCTTAGTTGTGGTCAATTTGCAGTGTACGAATTATTATAATTACGTTCCGGCCTTCCACTCCTGAAAGAAATCGGCCCGCGGCTGAATCTAGTTGCCCCATGGTATATATACTGAACAAAAATATAAACGGAACAACTTCAACGTGTTTTTCTGAGTTACAGTTCTGATAAGAAAATCAATTAATTGAAATAAATAAGGCCCTAATCTATGGATTTCACATGACTGGGCAGGGGAACAGCCAAGGGTGTGTCTAGGAGGGTATAGGCCCACCCAATTAGGAGCCAGGCCCAGGCAATCAGACTGAGTTTTTCCCCACAAAAGGGCTTTATTACAGACATAAATACACTTCAGTTTCATCAGCTGTCTGGGTGGCTGGTCTCAGACGATCCCGTAGGTGAAGAAGCCGGATGTGGAGGTCCTGGGCTGGCGTGGTCACATGTGGTCTGCAGTTAGACGTACTACCAAATTCTCTATAACGATGTTGGAAGTGGCTTATGGTAGAGAAATTAACATTTAATCATCTGGAAACAGCTCTGGTGGACGTTTCTGCAGTCAGCATGTCAATTGCACACTCCTTTAAAACTTGAGACATCTGTGGCATCGTGTTGTGTGGCAAAACTGCACATTTTAGAGTGGCTTTTATTGTCCCCCAGCACAAGGTGCACCTGTGTAATGAACATGCTGTTAAAATCGGGCTTGTTGATAATCCAACCACCTGACAGGTGTGAAATATCTTGGCCAAGGAGAAATGCTCAGGGATGTAAACACATTTCTGCACAAAATTTGAGAGAAATACACTTTCTGTGCATATAGGATATTTTATTTCTGCTCGTGAAACATGGGACCAACACTTTACATGTTGCGTTTATATTTTTGTTCAGTGTAATGTAGACTAGAGGAGCATGTGAGCTGATGCTGGAGAAAGAGGAAGGGTAGCATAATCTCCTACTGTATGCTACAACTACATTAATATAGGATATACTCTCCTACTGTATACTACAACTACATTAATATAGTATATACTCTCCTACTGTATACTACAACTACATTAATATAGGATATACTCTCCTACTGTATACTACAACTACATTAATATAGTATATACTCTCCTACTGTATACTACAACTACATTAATATAGTATATACTCTCCTACTGTATACTACAACTACATTAATATAGTATATACTCTCCTACTGTATACTACAACTACATTAATATAGGATATACTCTACTACTGTATACTACAACTACATTAATATAGTATATACTCTACTACTGTATACTACAACTACATTAATATAGTATATACTCTACTACTGTATACTACAACTACATTAATATAGTATATACTCTACTACTGTATACTACAACTACATTAATATAGTATATACTCTCCTACTGTATACTACAACTACATTAATATAGTATATACTCTCCTACTGTATACTACACCTACATTAATATAGTATATACTCTCCTACTGTATACTACAACTACATTAATATAGGATATACTCTACTACTGTATACTACATTAATATAGGATATACTCTACTACTGTATACTACAACTACATTAATATAGGATATACTCTCCTACTGTATACTACAACTACATTAATATAGGATATACTCTCCTACTGTATACTACAACTACATTAATATAGTATATACTCTACTACTGTATACTACACCTACATTAATATAGTATATACTCTCCTACTGTATACTACAACTACATTAATATAGTATATACTCTACTACTGTATACTACAACTACATTAATATAGTATATACTCTCCTACTGTATACTACAACTACATTAATATAGGATATACTCTCCTACTGTATACTACAACTACATTAATATAGTATATACTCTACTACTGTATACTACAACTACATTAATATAGTATATACTATACTACTGTATACTACAACTACATTAATATAGTATATACTCTCCTACTGTATACTACAACTACATTAATATAGTATATACTCTACTACTGTATACTACAACTACATTAATATAGTATATACTCTACTACTGCATACTACAACTACATTAATATAGTATATACTCTCCTACTGTATACTACAACTACATTAATATAGTATATACTCTCCTACTGTATACTACAACTACATTAATATAGTATATACTCTCCTACTGTATACTACAACTACATTAATATAGGATATACTCTCCTACTGTATACTACAACTACATTAATATAGTATATACTCTACTACTGTATGCTACAACTACATTAATATAGTATATACTCTCCTACTGTATACTACAACTACATTAATATAGTATATACTCTACTACTGTATGCTACAACTACATTAATATAGTATATACTCTCCTACTGTATACTACAACTACATTAATATAGGATATACTCTCCTACTGTATACTACAACTACATTAATATAGTATATACTCTCCTACTGTATACTACAACTACATTAATATAGGATATACTCTCCTACTGTATACTACAACTACATTAATATAGGATATACTCTCCTGTATACTACAACTACATTAATTTAGGATATACTCTCCTACTGTATACTACAACTACATTAATATAGTATATACTCCCCTACTGTATACTACAACTACATTAATATTGTATATCATCTCCTACTGTATGCTACACCTACATTAATATAGTATATACTCTCCTACTGTATACTACAACTACATTAATATTGTATATCATCTCCTACTGTATACTACAACTACATTAATATAGTATATACTCTCCTAATATATACTACAACTACATTAATATAGTATATACTCTCCTACTGTATACTACATTAATATAGTACCTACTCTCCTACTGTATACTACATTAATAGTACATACTCTCCTACTGTATACTACATTAATATAATACATACTCTACCTCTGTATACTACTACTACATTAATATAGTATATACTCCACTACTGTATACTACAACTACATTAATATAGTATATACTCTACTACTGTATACTACAACTACATTAATATAGTACATACTCTCCTACTATATACTCCAACTACATTAATATAGTATATACGATACTACTGTATACTACAACTACACTAATATAGTATATACTCCAGTACTGTATACTACATTAATATAGTATAATCTCTACTACTGTGTACTACATTTAAAATAGTACATACTCTACTATAGTACATACTCTACTACTGTGTACTACATTAAAATAGTACATACTCTACTATAGTACATACTCTACTACTGTGTACTACATTAAAATAGTACATACTCTTCCCACATTGCTCTTACAGCTCTGTACTAATGACAAAGTTTGCATTTGTCTTTGTATTTTTGATACAGAAACTACAGAGAATTGTTTAGACAATGCCTTGAATTTGTTTTAACAAGTATTATTTTACTATTTTGGTAAATTTGGTATCCCACTGGGCACGTACGGTCTGTTCAACGTCTCCTTTGGTTGATTTGGCAACATGAATTCACCGTGAATTCAACAAAAAACCCTGTGGCCATTTGATTTAGGTGAAACATCTAGCGAAAACAAAAAGCATTGATGACTATTTACCAATCAATTTTCCCACGTTGATTCAGCGTCATCACGTACCTGTTGTTGTTGTTGAAATGACGTGGAAACAACATTGATTCAACGTCATCACGTACCTGTTGTTGTTGTTGTTGAAATGACGTGGAAACAACATTGATTCAACGTCATCACGTACCTGTTGTTGTTGTTGTTGTTGTTGTTGTTGTTGTTGAAATGACGTGGAAACAACATTGATTCAACGTCATCACGTACCTTTTGTTGTTGTTGTTGAAATGACGTGGAAACAACATTGATTCAACGTCATCACGTACCTGTTGTTGTTGTTGAAATGACGTGGAAACAACATTGATTCAACGTCATCACGTACCTGTTGTTGTTGTTGTTGTTGTTGTTGTTGTTGTTGTTGTTGAAATGACGTGGAAACAACATTGATTCAACGTCATCACGTACCTTTTGTTGTTGTTGTTGTTGTTGTTGTTGTTGTTGAAATGACGTGGAAACAACATTGATTCAACCCGTTTTTTTGCCCAGTGGGGGGTGGCACTCGTGATCATATTCTCAAATATTGTCATCGTGTCTTCGTCACGACATTCTCAAATATTGTCAGATGCCAGTCTTTGTCACAAGCTAATTTCCAATTTCGTCCCCTCGAAAGCCGTCTCTGACCGACACCGACATCCTGTTTGTGAAGATCCATGTTCCCTGGGACACTCTCTGTAAATACGCTGAGCAGATGAATATCAGGATGCCATTCAGGTAGCACTTCCTACGAATTCCCTCTACATAATGCATTATAAACACATTTATAACGCCTCGTGAGCTATACATAATGCATTATAATACGTGACATAAGCGCTTAACAACTATTCATAAACATCTATAACGACAGCTCGTTCAATAACGTTTGATGAGCTCTTTGTATGGCTTGATCCGTTGGGATTCTTCCACCCAACCGACAACGTCTTCTAATTTATTGCATTTTTATTTATTTTTTTTCAGGAAAAAAATGTACTTTACGGATTGGAAGAGCAAAGTTATGGGCAGGCAAGTGGATTTACGTGATATCTTATTAGGTTCGGGCACAGTGTGATGCCGAGCTTGACTGTCTGAGCACTGCAGAGCACTTTCTAATGAAATACAGGATCGGGAGCATTCAACACCGTGACGGTGCTGAGCCCGTGGTCGAGTCGCGGTAACACAGCTGGAGTGGCCCTGTTGACGTCACCGTGAGCTGTAGCTGTTATTTTTATTTGTAGAATGGCGAGAGTGAGAACAGTGGGGATGTACAGAAAGCGATAAGAGGTAGAAAGACACAGACAAGAAGGCAGGGAAGTTTGGTCTGGAGTCCAGAGTCCCACTGCTACACTGGTTGTTATATTGAGATGCAAGATGGGCCATCAGGGAGTTAAGTAGAAGAGGGTAAACCGTGATTTGATCACGGAGGGTGAATGGGTCAAACTGGCATCGAGCTCTACCCCAGAGGAATTAATGCACGATTTAATGAATTAGTTCAGGATTAGTTTATCCTGCTACTTAAAGATGTTATGTATACGAATGTGAGATATTAAACTGTTTTAAGCCCAATAATAAGTCACACTGAATCACTAAATATTGTATGCTGCAAAGTAAACAAGACATAATAATGCAGTCTTCTATTGAGTGTTTGACTGTGAAAATGCTAAATGTGATTTCTATGTGATTTTAATGATTATCATTGATCAAATAAAACGATATCTGGTATAATCCTGGTAAATAAACCCTGTGTGGTTCTGTTACTAGGCTAATCCTGGTTAATTAATCTGTTTTTCTCTGTCCTCTCTCCCTGAAGCCGGTTTCATCTGAGGTGTCGTCAGATAAAGAGTTGGTTACCCAGCAACCCCATGAAGCTGGACAAAGAGGCCTTACCTGATCTAGAGGAGACAGACTGCTATACAGCCCCCTTCAGCAGGGCACGCATGCACCAGTAGGTTCTATACCTAACCCTATCCCTTACCTCAACCCCCTAACCCTAACCCTTACCTCAACCCCCTAACCCTTACCTCAACCCCCTAACCTATCCCTAACCCTTACATCAACCCCCTAACCTATTCCTAACCCTTACATCAACCCCCTAACCCTTACATCAACCCCCTAACCCTAACCCTTACCTCAACCCCCTAACCCTTACCTCAACCCCCTAACCCTTACATCAACCCCCTAACCCTTACCTCAACCCCCTAACCCTTACATCAACCCCCTAACCTATCCCTAACCCTTACATCAACCCCCTAACCCTTACCTCAACCCCCTAACCCTTACATCAACCCCCAGACCCTAACCCTTACCTCAACCCCCTAACCCTAACCCTTACATCAACCCCCAGACCCTAACCCTTACCTCAACCCCCAAACCCTAACCCTAACCCTTACCTCAACCCCCAAACCTATCCCTAACCATTACCTCAACCCCCAAACCTATCCCTAACCCTTGCCTCAACCCCCTATCCCTAACCTTTACCTCAACCCCCCAACATAACCCTTACCTCAACCCCCTAACCCTAACCCTAACCCTTACCTCAACCCCCTAACCTAACCCTTACCTCAACCCCCTAACCAACCCTTACCTCAACCCCCAACCTAACCCTTACCTCAACCCCCAACCTAACCCTTACCTCAACCCCCAACCTAACCCTTACCTCAACCCCCTAACCTAACCCTTACCTCAACCCCCTAACCTAACCCTTACCTCAACCCCCTAACCTAACCCTTACCTCAACCCCCTAACCTAACCCTTACCTCAACCCCCAACCTAACCTAAGCCTTACCTCAACCCCCAACCTAACCCTAAGCCTTACCTCAACCCCCAACCTAACCCTAAGCCTTACCTCAACCCCCTAACCTAAGCCTTACCTCAACCCCCTAACCCTTACCTCAACCCCCTAACCTAAGCCTAACCTTAACCCCCTAACCTAAGCCTAACCTTAACCACCTAACCTAAGCCTTAGCTCAACCCCCTAACCTAAGCCTTAGCTCAACCCCCTAACCTAAGCCCTACCTCAACCCCCTAACCTAAGCCTTACCGCAACCCCCTAACCTAAGCCTTACCTCAACCCCCTAACCTAAGCCTTACCTCAACCCCCTAACCTAAGCCTTACCTCAACCCCCTAACCTAAGCCTTACCTCAACCCCCTAACCTAAGCCTTACCTCAACCCCCTAACCTAAGCCTTACCTCAACCCCCTAACCTAACCCTAACCTCAACCCCCTAACCTAAGCCTTACCTCAACCCCCTAACCTAAGCCTTACCTCAACCCCCTAACCTAAGCCTAACCCTAACCTAAGCCTAACCCTAACCCTTACCTCAACCCCCTAACCTAAGCCTTTTCCTAAACCCCCTAACCTAAGCCTTTTCCTAAACCCCCTAACCTAACCCTTACCTCAACCCCCTAACCTCAACCCCCTAACCTTAACCTTTACCTCTACCCCCTAACCTAACCCTAACCCTTACCTCAACCCCCTAACCCTTACCTCAACCCCCTAACCTAACCCAAGCCTTACCTCAACCCCCTAACCTAAGCCTTACCTCAACCCCCTAACCTAAGCCTTACATCAACCCCCTAACCTAACCCTAACCTCAACCCCCTAACCTAACCCTAACCTCAACCCCCTAACCTAACCCTAACCTCAACCCCCTAACCTAACCCTAACCTCGACCCCCTAACCTAACCCTAACCTCAACCCCCTAACCTAAGCCTTACCTCAACCCCCTAACCTAAGCCTTACCTCAACCCCCTAACCTAACCCTAACCTCAACCCCCTAACCTAACCCTAACCTCGACCCCCTAACCTAACCCTAACCTCAACCCCCTAACCTAAGCCTTACCTCAACCCCCTAACCTTACCCTAACCCTTACCTCAACCCCCTAACCCTTACCTCAACCCCCTAACCTAACCCTAACCCTTACCTCAACCCCCTATCCTTACCCTAACCCTTACCTCAACCCCCGTACCCTAACCCTAACCCTTACCTCAACCCCCGTACCCTAACCCTAACCCTTACCTCAACCCCCTATCCTTACCCTTACCTCAACCCCCTAACCCTTACCTCAACCTTTACCTCAACCCCCTAACCCTAACCTCAACACCCTAACCCTTACCTCAACCCCCTAACCCTAACCCTTACCTCAACCCCCTTACCCTAACCCTTACCTCAACCCCCTTACCTCAACCCTCTAACCTAACCCTTACCTCAACTCCCTTACCCTAACCCTAATTCTTACCTCAACCCCCTAACCCTAACCCTTACCCCAGTCACTCCAACACTCTGACAGTCACTCTAACACTAACACTCAATCTGACACAAACAGCTTGTGAGATAGACTGGCTCATGTGTGTTTATTACAGGCTACACTGGAGGAGGAAGAGATGAAGTTATCTTTAGACAGTGACGGCAGTGTTCTGTCTCTGTTATGATAAACTCCCCTGCTAGCATCTCAATCCTCCCATCAAATAGACTAGCTTGAATGAAATGTTATCTGTTTGTGTGAATTAGAGGCAACAGAGGACGGAATGATGATAGAATGACTGCAAATAAAGATGCTATAGTCCAGCTCATAATGGCAGCTGCCGTCTCCATGACAACACTCTCTTTACTGTCTCTATGACAACTCCCCCTTTCTTTACTGTCTCTGACAACTCCCCCTTTCTTTACCGTCTCTATGACAACACTCTCTTTACTGTCTCTATGACAACTCCCCCTTTCTTTACTGTCTCTGACAACTCCCCCTTTCTTTGCCGTCTCTATGACAACTCCCCCTTTCTTTACTGTCTCTATGACAACTCCCCCTTTCTTTACTGTCTCTGACAACGCCCCCTTTCTTTGCTGTCTCTATGACAACTCCCCCTTTCTTTCCTGTCTCTATGACAACTCTCCCTTTCTTTTCGGTCTCTATGACAACTCCCCCTTTCTTTACTGTCTCTCTGACAACTCCCCCTTTCTTTTCAGTCTCTGACAACTCCCGCTTTCTTTCCGGTCTCTATGACAACTCCCGCTTTCTTTCCGGTCTCTATGACAACTCTCCCTTTCTTTTCGGTCTCTGACAACTCCCCCTTTCTTTTCGGTCTCTGACAACTCCCGCTTTCTTTTCGGTCTCTGGCAACTCCCCCTTTCTTTACGGTCTCTATGACAACTCCCCCTTTCTTTACGGTCTCTGACAACTCCCCCTTTCTTTACCGTCTTTTTGACAACTCCCCCTTTCTTTCCAGTCTCTATGACAACTCCCCCTTTCTTTTTGGTCTCAATGACAACTCCCCCTTTCTTTATGGTCTCTGACAACTCCCGCTTTCTTTCCGGTCTCTATGACAACTCCCCCTTTATTTTCGGTCTCTATGACAACTCCCCCTTTCTTTTCGGTCTCTGACAACTCCTCCTTTCTTTTTGGTCTCTGACAACTCCCCCTTTCTTTACGGTCTCTCTGACAACTCCCCCTTTCTTTACGGTCTCTCTGACAACTCCCCCTTTCTTTACGGTCTCTCTGACAACTCCCACTTTCTTTACGGTCTCTCTGACAACTCCCCCTTTCTTTTCGGTCTCTGACAACTCCCCCTTTCTTTACGGTCTCTGACAACTCCCCCTTTCTTTACGGTCTCTATGACAACTCCCCCTTTCTTTACGGTCTCTATGACAACTCCCCCTTTCTTTACGGTCTCTATGACAACTCCCCCTTTCTTTTCGGTCTCTGACAACTCCCCCTTTCTTTTCAGTCTCTGACAACTCCCCCTTTCTTTACGGTCTCTGACAACTCCCCCTTTCTTTACGGTCTCTATGACAACTCCCCCTTTCTTTACTCTATGACAACAAGGAGAGGGACGGAAGCTATACTGTGTTACATGTGGGGTCCCAGGTTCGAGCCCAGGTAGGGGCGAGGAGAGGGACGGAAGCTATACTGTGTTACATGTGGGGTCCCAGGTTCGAGCCCAAGTGAGGGCGAGGAGAGGGACGGAAGCTATACTGTGTGACGTGGGGTCCCAGGTTCGGTGGTTAATCGACGTCGAGAGGGAGGGAGTGACTGAGTGTCTGAAGAGTGACTGTTGGTTCTCTCTGCAGTTATATGGATGATTTACCATATCATAATAATGCTGACCTTTTGTTGGTTTGACTTTCCTCTCTCAGTTTTACCATCAACAACAGACAGACGTTCTTCTCCAACTCCACCAGAAGCAGAATAGTCCACCATGTTCTCCAACGCACCAAGTATGAGGACGGGAAGTCTAAGATGGGTACGGAGCTACGCTATCTATATCTATCTATCTACGGAGCTACGCTATCTATATCTATCTATCTATCTACGGAGCTACGCTATCTATATCTATCTATCTATCTACGGAGCTACGCTATCTATATCTATCTATCTATCTATCTATCTACGGAGCTACGCTATCTATATCTCTTTCTATCTACGGAGCTACGCTATCTATATCTATCTATCTATCTACGGAGCTACGCTATCTATATATATCTATCTACGGAGCTACGCTATCTATATCTATCTATCTATCTACGGAGCTACGCTATCTATCTATAGTGCATTCGGGAAACTATTCGGACCCCTTCACTTTTTCCACATTTTATTATGTTACAGCCTTATTCTAAAATGTATTAAATCGTTTTTTTCCCTTTTCAATCTACACACAATACCCCATAATGACAAAGAAAAACCATTTTTTTAAATAATTAACTTAAATATAACTTTTACATAAGTATTCAGACCCTTTACTCTGTACTTTGTTGAACCACTTTTTCCAGCGATTACAGCATTGAGTCTTCTTGGGTATGACGCTACAAGCTTGGCACAGCTGTATTTGGGGAGTTTCTCAAGCTCTGTCAGGTTGGATGGGGAGCGTCGCTGCACAGCTATTTTTAGGTCTTTCCAGAGATGTTCGATCTTGTTCAAGTCTACGCTCTGGCTGGGCCACTCAAGGACATTAATTGAGGACGCGGCTAGGGATGCCATTTGGGCCGGCAGCCTTGCGAGAGCCCACAGTCCGTGGTAGCGGAAAGTTGATTAGCAGTGGTCCAATGTTTTTCCAAGGCGAGTACTACAGTCAATGTGTTGATAGAGTTTTACTCAAATTTGCTAAAAATCCCCAGCTACAATAAATGTTGCCTCAGGATATGGGGTTTCTAGTTTGCGTAAAATCCAGTGTAGTTCTTTGAAGGACGGTTGTATTGAGCTTTCCTCGTGCTCTTGAGGGAGACTATATTCTACGGTGACAGCAGTGGCCACAGGCAGAACATCACTAGCGGTTTCCATCGACTTCTCCGATCGTAGCGGGTGAAGTATGGTTCCAACATGTTGACATGACTCAGACAGATTTTTGGTCCCTGTGCTCCTGATGATGTAATCCAGATGTATTTATTACTATTCACTATGGGGTAAGGGCCTGAAAAGTGAGCTTGCAACGGGTAACAAAACCAGGACTTGGTCAACTCACATCGAAAGTGCGGTTTTGGGACTTTTTCGATTTAATTTTAATTTGCGCCTTCTCCACTTTCTCCCAGGTGCGGTGCAAACTGTATCGAAAAGAGCTAACGTGCTTCAACAGTTCAGTTTTTTTGTTTAATGTGTTGCCCTGCAACAACCTCTCTCTCTCTCTCTCTCAGCAAGATCAAATGAATCTGACATGATGTCCCGAACAAGAGTTAATTAAGACTAATACCGAGACATTCCTGAATAACCTCCCACACTGCAAACAACATAAGAGGCACCTGTTCATCCCAATCTTTCTCAAACTCAAAGGCGTGAACTCTCAACATAAATTTGATAATCTGATAATCTCTAAAGATCAGGGCGGGGTTCAGCCTTATTCTAAAATGGATTAAACAATTAGAAAAACCTGTTTTCTTTGTCATTATGGGATTTATTATGTGTGTAGATTAATGAGGGAGATTATTTTTTTTGGGGGGGGGATGTGGAAAAAAGTTGAGGGGTCTGAATACTTTCCAAATGCATTGTATAAACCGAAAGGTTGCTAGATCGAATCCCCGAGTTGGCAAGGTAAACATCTGTCGTTCTTCCCCTGAACAAGGCAGTTAACCCACTGTTCCTAGGCCGTCATTGTAAATAAGAATTTGTTCTTAACTGACTTGTCTAGTTAAATAAAGGTTAAATAAATAAATAAAAATAAACCTGGAATTACCCCAAGACTGTTGAATACCTGTAGCAGTATATGTAGCTTTGCCTTGATTGTGGGGCGGGGCTAATGCCATCGAACATAACTAGCTCACCATTGACCTTCTCTGTGTTGTGGAAATTTCCTGTATTACCAAATCATGAGAGAGCAATCCACACACAAGTCAGAGTTATCATAAAGTCCATCTTTAATTATATGAGCTTCACCATAGCCCTGTGACTCTCAGATCAATTCAGTGTCTATAAATTAATTCTCTGAGAGTCCTTACATACCATAATGGCAACTGAGATCCTTTATAGCAAAGACACACATAGCCAGACAGCATTGGCTATAAATTATCGTTCAGTTTGGTCTCCTAAACTAAGTTCTTATCTTGGTACCACTTAAGACCCAAACATTACCTCATCCAATGGCATATATCAATTGTCAATTCTAGACACTCCCATCAAAAATACAATCCCTCCTGGACAAGCTCACGGAGAGGAGTGACTGGCACACAGACATTGTGGAGCCACCTAACTGGTTCCCCATTAATCACACCATCCCTTCACATGGTTTAGGAATAGTTACAGACACATTCACAGATAAGACAAACCTGACCTCTCCCCTCTCTGGGCCCAAGTTACTTTTACCCACATAAACATGCTAATGAAAATGAATAAACATATTATTTATCAATGTTACCTAAAGAATTCTGATTCTGCCACAACATCTGTTTATATAATGCAATGTAATAATCATTATTAGAACTGTGGTAGCGTTAGACAAGAGGCCACCACTGAGGATTCTGTCTAAATTATGATTGGGGTCTAGCAATGTATTTTGAGTCTTGGGAAGGGAAACGAGTATGAGTTTTGAATTATAACATATTTCCGGTCCACTATGATTCTTTTTGGCAGGACGATAATTAAGTGTTTTTTCTCTTCTATTGTAGGTATCAACAGGTTATTGGGCAATGGAACATATGAGGCGGCATTTCCTCCACACGAGGTACGAACATCGTTATAATGATATTAAAAATCTAATTTTGATTTGTCACATGCGCCGAATACAACCGGTGTAGACATTACCGGGAAATGTTTACTTTACAAGCCCTTAACCCCCGTAACCAACCATTCAGTTTTAAGAAAAATAAGAGTTAAGAAAAAATATTTACTAAATAAACGAAAGTAAAAAAATAAGAGCAACAATAAAATAACAATAACGAGGCTATATACAGGAGGTACCGGGTCAATGTGCGGGGGTTCAGGTTAGTCGAGGTAATTTATGTAATATGTACAGTACCAGTCAAAAGTTTTAGAACACCTGCTCATTCAAGGGTTTATCTTTATTTTTTTTTACTATTTTCTACATTGTAGACTAATAGTGAAGACATCAAAACCATGAAATAACATATATGGAATCATGTAGTAACCAAAAAAGTGTTAATCAAATCAACATATATTTTATATTTGAGATTCTTCTGAGTAGCCAGCCTTTGCCGTGATGACAGCTTTGCTCACTCTTAGAATTCTCTTAACCAGCTTCACCTAGAAAATGATTTCACAAGGGCCTTATTTCACATGATATACCTAAATACTTACAACCACATAGGCCAATAAATATATATATATATATATTTTGTTAGGTTATTTAATTAACCTACGTGTTATTTCAAGTTATCTGTTTGGAGCGCAATAACACATTGTTTAAAAATATGCCTGACTTGCATATGAATTAAAGTATGAATGGGTCAATTAAAGGCATCTAGTGCCTACGTTAACTTAACTTAACTTTAACAATGTGTTATTGCGCTCCAAAGGGATAACTTGAAGGTTAATTAAATAATCTAAAGAAAAATATGATTTGAAATGAATGTCAAATGTTTTATGCAACAGTATCTTCTGCTTTAAAAATACAAAATAAATAAAAAACTACTTTTAACAACCATCAGAATTTGAAAGAATTAAGTGTAGGCAAAGTGATCGTGTCAGGCTAAAATGTTTTTACCATTACAACATTTGACAGTCACATTCACTGTGGTTATCTGAAGCGCAATTTGTTATTCCCCATCATTTGCAACAATGTCGATGGGCGTCGTTACAATTTTTCCTTTGCGGTACCTCAAACTGTCGTGATAACCAGCTGAGATTTAACTTTTATGAGTTGATTTTACTCATGGCTCAAACTTTGTCTGGGCTGTGTCGTAACATCATCCTAAAATCTACTCTGAGCTGGGATTTTTGTTGTTGCCTTAAAACATGTTTTGACAGGATTCCTATGACTTTTTCTGAGATGCGTTGTGGATACGGGCCCAGGGCCCGGTTTCCCCAAAAGTATCTTAAGTCCATCATTAGAACCTTTGTAGGAGCATTGTTAAATCTCTGAGCTGTTTCCCAAAACCTTCATTACTAAAATTGCGCTTGAAAATGCTCCTAATTTACGGACTGCCTCAGCCCACCTTTAGAACAGCTAAGTGTGTGGTAAAATAATTGTTTCCCTCCTAACCCGTGACTTTATACACAGAAGATCTCCGCTAAAATGTTTATCTGTCTCTCTGTGACCGACCGATACGAGGTTGAATACACATACAGAGTTGCCTATGTCCTTTGCAATTATCACAAACAAGCGAAGGATAAAAAGATGCTTAAAATGAAAACCGAGACGACTGCATTAAAAGATAAATAGCCTCACCCACAGTATAGGCTATACGCCTAATATATTTCAATGATATTGAAATCAATTTCATATTCATTCAATTGAGTTTTATTTGGCTACTGTCTTGTAATTTTTTGTCTCAGGTTATGTAGCCTAACCGGTGATCAACAATGTGCTAAATCTTAAATTAGAGCATTAGTTTAAGGTAAGCATTAGATTAAGCCGCCTCAATATTTGCATAATCCTTTCTTTCGACAAATTCCTCAATTTAGTGAACATTCTAAATTGCACTTAGCGAACATTCTATTAGCCAACATTCTAAGCTGCACTTAGCGAACATTCTATTAGCCAACATTCTAAGCTGCACTTAGCGAACATTCTATTAGCCAACATTCTAAGCTGCACTTAGCGAACATTCTATTAGCCAACATTCTAAGCTGCACTTAGCGAATATTCTTTCTGCGTGGTGTTTTTGGAAAGACATATCTTCTGCCGTTGCGTCGTTAAAATACTCGTAAGCCTAAATTCCATCGCTGTCGGGAAACCGGACCCTGTTATTGTTTTAACAATTACATTACAAAGATAAGGATTGCTATACAGTACATGAGTGTACATGAGTGTTACTAACCGTATCGGGCTGTTGTATTTGGCATAGTCAGCAGGATTTGATTTATCAACTCCAACTCCACCTGTTACATAAGGTTCTGTGTCTCTGTTTCAGGGTAGATACAAAAGAGTTGGCTACAGCCCATACAGTATGGAACTAGTCTGTCACTACAGATGTAGGATCTTAATTTGATCACCCTGTTGCAGGAGAACTTTCCTGCTCAGCAGGAAATGTAAACTTGTAGTGTAAAATTCACATATCCAGTTGCTGGGAGGATTATATTCCTGCTGTAGCAAACTGGCTCAAATTAAAATACTACATCTGAATACACCTGTTAATTCTCTGGATACCAAAAGTGGATACAGTAGTGGGACTAGACCAGTGACCACCTGTCTTCCACTAATGTTCATTCTCTATGTCCTTGTGTTCCAGGGTGGCTATAGGAGCCGACACCCTATTAATACCCACGGTGCCCAGAACCACAGACACCTGCTGTACGAGAGGTGGGCTCGCTGGGGCATGTGGTACAAGTACCAACCCCTCGACCTTATCAGGTAGGTGTGTGTGTATGTGGTGGTGTGCATGTGTGGCGTGGTGGTACACTCTTAGAGAAAAAAAGGTGCTATCTAGAATTTAAAAGGGTTCTTCGGCTGTCACAATAGGAGAACCATTTGAAGAACCCATTTTGGTTTCAGGTAGAACCCTTTCCACAGAGGGTTCTACATGTAACCAAAAATAGTTATCCTATGGGAACAGCCAAAGAACAATTTTGGAGTGTGTGTGTGTGTGTGTGTGTGTGTGTGTGTGTGTGTGTGCAATTTGTGAGAAAGAACCTCCACATGGGAACCCAAGCAAAGTTCCCTTCTCAGGAGTCCTATCTAAATTAAATACAGTAGACCATAGCTAGGTCTGAGCTGGTCCAATGTACCAGTTGACCCATAGCTAGGTCTGAGCCGGTCCAATGTACCAGTTGACCCATAGCTAGGTCTGAGCCGGTCCAATGTACCAGTTGACCCATAGCTAGGTCTGAGCCGGTCCAATGTACCAGTTGACCCATAGCTAGGTCTGAGCCGGTCCAATGTACCAGTTGACCCATAGCTAGGTCTGAGCCGGTCCAATGTACCAGTTGACCCATAGCTAGGTCTGAGCCGGTCCAATGTACCAGTTGACCCATAGCTAGGTCTGAGCCGGTCCAATTGGATTTCTCTCCTCTCCATTTAAACACAATGAGGTCTGAACAGGTCCCATTTTAAAAGTAAACCCCAGTCGGGAGGTTTTTGACACTGGGCCTATATCTTGTGCACTGGGCTTCTTTCCTCTGTATGAAACACAACTGGGCTTCGTTCCTCTGTATGAAACACAACTTGGCTTTGTTCCTCTGTTTGAAACACAACTTGGCTTCGTTCCTCTGTATGAAACACAACTTGGCTTCGTTCCTCTGTATGAAACACAACTTGGCTTCGTTCCTCTGTATGAAACACAACTTGGCTTCGTTCCTCTGTATGAAACACACAAGTGAAACACAACAACTTTTAATTCAACCCCATGAAGCTCGCTACCTGTGATGGTTTTCCTAATCTATTACGTTTGTTGGACTCCTGATGAAGCAAAATGTTGTGATGAGATGCAGTAAAATTGTTAGTTGTGCATCAAAGATCCCGTCTGTGATCTCGTTTCTTCACTTTTTATTGTTTTTTCATTCGTCCATCTACCTGGAAACATGATAGGTGTGCTAAATATACCTGTACTCATTTATATTAACGGAGTTGCTTCCTTTCAGGCAAATACAGCTGGGTCTGAATGGCTCCAATTTAATCCATGCATGTCGGGAGTTTTACTAATCTATTCTCTCTATTGGACTTTTCATGCACTACGGGCTTTACTTTAGGGAGAAGGTCGGCCTGTACCTTGCCTGGTTGGTTACAAAGAACTTGTTCCTGCCAGGCGAATACAGCCGGGTCGGATTTTAAGGTCAACCCCAACTAAGCTTTTGCTAATCTATCTTGTTCATTGGACTTTCCTCTCCAGGCGTTACTTTGGGGAGAAGATTGGGCTGTACTTTGCCTGGTTGGGCTGGTACACTGGCATGCTGATCCCTGCAGCTCTGGTGGGTCTCTTCGTCTTCCTCTACGGACTCCTTACTATGGACACTAGTCAAGTCAGGTCAGTCAGGGGTTAAACTGGGCCGGGTCCCGCCGGATCCGAGACGTGACACCAATGATCCAAATGAGAGCCAGTCGTTGTAGCACAGGGAGAGAAGTATGCACGCCCAGTCGTTGTAGCACAGGGAGAGAAGTATGCACGCCCAGTCGTTGTAGCACAGGGAGAGAAGGTATGCACGCCCAGTCGTTGTAGCACAGGGAGAGAAGGTATGCACGCCCAGTCGTTGTAGCACAGGGAGAGAAGTATGCACGCCCAGTCGTTGTAGCACAGGGAGAGAAGGTATGCACGCCCAGTCGTTGTAGCACAGGGAGAGAAGGTATGCACGCCCAGTCGTTGTAGCACAGGGAGAGAAGGTATGCACGCCCAGTCGTTGTAGCCGACAACATTCTTAATGCAGTCGTTGTAGCACAGGGAGAGAAGGTATGCACGCCCAGTCGTTGTAGCACAGGGAGAGAAGGTATGCACGCCCAGTCGTTGTAGCACAGGGAGAGAAGGTATGCACGCCCAGTCGTTGTAGCACAGGGAGAGAAGGTATGCACGCCCAGTCGTTGTAGCACAGGGAGAGAAGGTATGCACGCCCAGTCGTTGTAGCACAGGGAGAGAAGGTATGCACGCCCAGTCGTTGTAGCACAGGGAGAGAAGGTATGCACGCCCAGTCGTTGTAGCACAGGGAGAGAAGGTATGCACGCCCAGTCGTTGTAGCACAGGGAGAGAAGGTATGCACGCCCAGTCGTTGTAGCACAGGGAGAGAAGGTATGCACGCCCAGTCGTTGTAGCACAGGGAGAGAAGGTATGCACGCCCAGTCGTTGTAGCACAGGGAGAGAAGTATGCACGCCCAGTCGTTGTAGCACAGGGAGAGAAGGTATGCACGCCCAGTCGTTGTAGCACAGGGAGTGAAGTATGCACGCCCAGTCGTTGTAGCACAGGGAGAGAAGGTATGCACGCCCAGTCGTTGTAGCACAGGGAGAGAAGGTATGCACGCCCAGTCGTTGTAGCACAGGGAGAGAAGGTATGCACGCCCAGTCGTTGTAGCACAGGGAGAGAAGTATGCACGCCCAGTCGTTGTAGCACAGGGAGAGAAGGTATGCACGCCCAGTCGTTGTAGCACGGGGAGAGAAGGTATGCACGCCCAGTCGTTGTAGCACAGGGAGAGAAGGTATGCACGCCCAGTCGTTGTAGCACAGGGAGAGAAGTATGCACGCCCAGTCGTTGTAGCACAGGGAGAGAAGTATGCACGCCCAGTCGTTGTAGCACGGGGAGAGAAGGTATGCACGCCCAGTCGTTGTAGCACAGGGAGAGAAGGTATGCACGCCCAGTCGTTGTAGCACAGGGAGAGAAGGTATGCACGCCCAGTCGTTGTAGGCGACAACATTCTTAATGCAGTCGTGGGAAAACAGCTTTTGAAAGCAGTTTTGAAGGTCACTGTTAAGAGGAACTGACCTTTCTGTTGTTACTAGGCTGTACTTATTTGTCAAACGCACCATTTAGAACCCGTTTTTTAGCAGCGCCAATGGCGTTAAAATGCACGGGGACGCACCCTGTAACAGGGGTCCGGTGTGACGTCCTACAGTATATTCACAGGACATGATCCTTGGTTAGCTGAGTGCCATTCAAGTCATCAATAACTAGCAACAAGATTAGCCCAAATGTTTACATTATAGCATTTGCGCTCTAGCTAACGATTAGCCCAATTGTTTACATTATAGCATTTGCGCTCTAGCTAACGATTAGCCCAATTGTTTACATTATAGCATTTGCGCTCTAGCTAATGATTAGCCCAATTATTTACACTAGAGAGTTTGCGCTCTAGCTAACGATTAGCCCAATTGTTTACACTAGAGAGTTTGCGCTCTAGCTAACGATTAGCACAATTGTTTACACTAGAGAGTTTGCGCTCTAGCTAACGATTAGCCCAATTATTTACACTAGAGAGTTTGCGCTCTAGCTAACGATTAGCCCAATTATTTACACTAGAGAGTATGCGCTCTATCTAACGATTAGCCCAATTATTTACACTAGAGTTTGCGCTCTAGCTAACGATTAGCCCAATTATTTACACTAGAGAGTTTGCGCTCTAGCTAACGAGTAGCCCAATTATTTACACTAGAGAGTTTGCGATCTAGCTAACGATTAGCCCAACGGGGTACATGCAGATGGGCAACCCTCGGCCTATTTATTTATAGCCACTATGCTGCTTCTGATATGGGGTACATCAGGTGATGATGCTTATTGCTAAGTAACACACCTGACTGATAATATGGACCAATATGTCATTTCTATGTCATTATATTTTAGATGTCAGCTTCATTTTATTTTCATTTATTCTGTAGAATGTCCTTTAATAAAAATCAAATAAAATTTAAAAAAAGTGACCAGAACAGTCATTCTCCCCCATTAAATTGTAGGTCCATCTGCAACCCCATCTCCCCCCCACCCACGCCGCCCTTCGGTTGGGGGTTTTCATGTCCTTTTTTAAGTGTTTTTAAGACATGAATATCTGTCTGTCTATTTTGTCCCATCAGTAAAGAGATCTGTGAGGCCAACACAACAATCATGTGTCCCATGTGTGAGCAGAACTGCAAACCCTGGAAACTCAGTGACAGCTGTGTCTATGCTAAGGTCAGTAATACAACCATGAAGCTATTCTATTCTGTTATCCACCTTGGTAGCTCTAGTACTGTAGTAAACAGTACCGTACTGTAGTAAACATAAGTACTATTGTGGTTAGCTAGTACTGTAGTAAACAGAAGTAATATTACTGTTAGCTAGTACTGTAGTAAACAGAAGTAATATTACTGTTAGCTAGTACTGTAGTAAACAGAAGTAATATTACTGTTAGCTAGTACTGTAGTAAACAGAAGTAATATTACTGTTAGCTAGTACTGTAGTAAACAGAAGTAATATTACTGTTAGCTAGTACTGTAGGAAACAGAAGTAATATTACTGTTAGCTAGTACTGTAGGAAACATAAGTAATATTACTGTTAGCTAGTACTGTAGTAAACAGAAGTAATATTACTGTTAGCTAGTACTGTAGTAAACATAATTAATATTCCTGTTAGCAAGTACTGTAGTAAACAGAAGTAATATTCCTGTTAGCAAGTACTGTAGTAAACAGAAGTAATATTACTGTTAGCTAGTACTCTAGTAAACATAAGTAATATTACTGTTAGCAAGTACTGTTGTAAACAGAAGTAATATTACTGTTAGCTAGTACTGTAGTAAACAGAAGTAATATTACTGTTAGCTAGTACTGTAGTAAACATAATTAATATTCCTGTTAGCAAGTACTGTAGTAAACAGAAGTAATATTCCTGTTAGCAAGTACTGTAGTAAACAGAAGTAATATTACTGTTAGCTAGTACTCTAGTAAACATAAGTAATATTACTGTTAGCAAGTACTGTTGTAAACAGAAGTAATATTACTGTTAGCTAGTACTGTAGTAAACAGAAGTAATATTACTGTTAGCTAGTACTGTAGTAAACAGAAGTAATATTACTGTTAGCTAGTACTGTAGGAAACAGAAGTAATATTACTGTTAGCTAGTACTGTAGGAAACATAAGTAATATTACTGTTAGCTAGTACTGTAGTAAACAGAAGTAATATTACTGTTAGCAAGTACTGTAGTAAACAGAAGTAATATTCCTGTTAGCAAGTACTGTAGTAAACAGAAGTAATATTACTGTTAGCTAGTACTGTTACTGTCCATGAGGATCCCACTAGGGTTGGGGCCTGTTACATTTAAATTCCAGTCCATTCAGGAAATTCCAATTCTCTTTAATGCTTTTCAGTAGCTAGGTTCCCATCCAATTGGCAACAGAATTTTCATGTGAATATTCTAGAATCCGCAACTAAGAAATATGCAAATTTTTCCCACCAGTGGTGTGTTTCCACCAAACAGACTTGTTCCACTGTTCCACCAAACAGACTGGCCTCTCTATGCTGACCAACTCAGTGGCCTTGTGGTTAGAGCTGAGATTGGAAGTTTGGGAGTTCGATCCCTGGCCGAGTCACACCAAAGACTGTTGTTTGTCGCACTGCTTTGCTTTATCTTGGCAAGGTCGCAGTTGTAAATGAGAACTTGGGGGGGGGGGGGGGGGTGTACTGAAGAGATAGACTAGTGTCCTATCCAGGGGGGGTGTACTGAGAAGATAGACTAGTGTCCTGTCCAGGGGGGGTGTACTGAGGAGATAGACTAGTGTCCTATCCAGGGGGGGGGGGGGGGTGTACTGAGGAGATAGACTAGTGTCATGTCCAGGAGGTGAACTGAGGAGATAGACTAGTGTCCTGTCCAGGGGGTGTACTGAGGAGATAGACTAGTGTCCTATCCAGGGGGGGTGTACTGAGGAGATAGACTAGTGTCCTATCCAGGGGGGGTGTACTGAGGAGATAGACTAGTGTCCTGTCCAGGGGGGGTGTACTGAGGAGATAGACTAGTGTCATGTCCAGGGGGGGTGCACTGAGGAGATAGACTAGTGTCCTATCCAGGGGGGGTGTACTGAGAAGATAGACTAGTGTCCTGTCCAGGGGGGGTGTACTGAGGAGATAGACTAGTGTCCTATCCAGGGGGGGGGGGGGGGGGGTGTACTGAGGAGATAGACTAGTGTCATGTCCAGGAGGTGAACTGAGGAGATAGACTAGTGTCCTGTCCAGGGGGTGTACTGAGGAGATAGACTAGTGTCCTATCCAGGGGGGGTGTACTGAGGAGATAGACTAGTGTCCTATCCAGGGGGGGTGTACTGAGGAGATAGACTAGTGTCCTGTCCAGGGGGGGTGTACTGAGGAGATAGACTAGTGTCATGTCCAGGGGGGGTGCACTGAGGAGATAGACTAGTGTCCTGTCCAGGGGGGGTGTACTGAGGAGATAGACTAGTGTCCTATCCAGGGGGGTGTGTACTGAGGAGATAGACTAGTGTCCTGTCCAGGGGGGGTGTACTGAGGATATAGACTAGTGTCCTATCCAGGGGGGTGTGTACTGAGGAGATGGACTAGTGTCCTATCCATGGGGGTGTGTACTGAGGAGATAGACTAGTGTCCTATCCGGGGGGTGTACTGAGGAGATAGACTAGTGTCCTATCCAGGGGGGTGTGTACTGAGGAGATAGACTAGTGTCCTGTCCAGGGGGTGTACTGAGGAGATAGACTAGTGTCCTATCCAGGGGGTGTACTGAGGAGATAGACTAGTGTCCTATCCAGGGGGTGTACTGAGGAGATAGACTAGTGTCCTATCCAGGGGGTGTACTGAGGAGATAGACTAGTGTCCTATCCGGGGGGTGTACTGAGGAGATAGACTAGTGTCCTATCCGGGGGGTGTACTGAGGAGATAGACTAGTGTCATGTCCAGGGGGGGTGTACTGAGGATATAGACTAGTGTCATGTCCAGGGGGTGCACTGAGGAGATAGACTAGTGTCCTATCCGGGGGGTGTACTGAGGAGATAGAATGGGCTGTAGATATATTTCCAGGCAAATGGGAAGTGGGCTGAACTGGTTGAAAGGGCATCATTACAACCAGTTGTGTCTGCTGGGATGTCATCGACGTTTGTGTCAAGGTGCCTCGTTCCAGCAGGTAATGGCAGTATTGATTCCAACCCAAGGGAATTGTTTATTTACCTCTGTGTCTGTTTCTGCAGGTGACCCATCTCTTTGACAATGGAGGAACTGTGTTCTTTGCTATCTTCATGGCTATATGGGGTAAATACATTTTTCTCAGTTTCTCTCTCTCTCTCTCTCTCGCTCTCTCTCTCTTACTCTCCCCCCTCCCCTCACTCTCTCTTGGTCTCCCCCTCCCCTCTCTCTCTCTCTCTTGCTCTCCCCCCTCCCCTCTCTCTCTCTTGCTTCCCCCCCCCCCCCCTCCCTGTCTCTGGTATTCATGTTTGATACCATTCCATTCACTCCATTCCTGACATTATTATGAGTAAAATAAAGAACATAGTAGCAGCTGTGTGTGTGTGCAATGTGTGTGTGTGTGTGTGTAATGTGTTTCCGTGTGTGTGTGTAATGTATGCTTGTCTCGGTATTCATTTTTGGGCCTTCCTCTGACACCCTCTGATATAGAGGTCCTGGATGGCAGGGAGCTGGGCCCCAGTGATGTACTGGGCTGTCCGCACCACCCTCTGATATAGAGGTCCTGGATGGCAGGGAGCTGGGCCCCAGTGATGTACTGGGCTGTCCTCAGCACCCTCTGATATAGAGGTCGTGGATGGCAGGGAGCTGGGCCGCAGTGATGTACTGGGCTGTCCTCACCACCCTCTGATATAGAGGTCGTGGATGGCAGGGAGCTGGGCCCCAGTGATGTACTGGGCTGTCCGCACCACCCTCTATAGCATTTTGCGGTCAAGAGTGAGATCGCACAGTCATCTGGAAAAACAGGGTCTTTCTCTCAATTGCATGTTCCAATGGCCCAAGAGATTTAGTTATTTTCAATAATTTGTGGGCAAACACACACATTTACGGTGACACAACTGTGGCCAGCATTTAATATATTTATATCTGAACTCAACTGATAGTTTTAGAGCTGCTCTGAAAAACTAAGGAACTTCTTCAAGACAATAACTAGAGAGCCAGATACAGTGGGGCAAAAAAAGTATTTAGTCAGCCACCAATTGTGCAAGTTCTCCCACTTAAAAAGATGAGAGAGGCCTGTCATTTTCATCATAGGTACACTTCAACTATGTAAGACAAAAGGAGAAACATCCAGAAAATCACATTGTAGGATTTTTGTATTAATTTATTTGCAAATTATGGTGGAAAATAAGTATGAGAGTAAGAGGATAAAACCCACATAGTACCACACTGATGTTAGCATACACCACACCTGGCTGTTGGACTGTGTCCCAACATCGTTCTCTAACACTTTCCCAAAGCAATCTTTAAATACCTCCACTCAGACCTTAATAAAGTACATGGAAAACATCCATATGGCACCCTATTCCCTATATAGTGCACTACTTTAGACCAGGGCCCTATAGAACCCTATTCCCTATATAGTGCAATACTTTAGACCAGAGCCCTATAGAACCCTATTCCCTATATAGTGCACTACTTTAGACCAGAGCCCTATAGAACCCTATTCCCTATATAGTGCACTACTTTAGACTAGAGCCCTATATAACCCTATTCCCTATATAGTGCACTACTTTAGACCAAACTCCAAATCAAATCAAATTTTATTTGTCACATACACATGGTTAGCAGATGTTAATGCGAGTGTAGCGAAATGCTTGTGCTTCTAGTTCCGACAATGCAGTAATAACCAACAAGTAATCTAACTAACAATTCCAGAACTACTGTCTTGTACACAGTGTGAGGGGATAAAGAATATGTACATAAGGATATATGAATGAGTGATGGTACAGAGCAGCATAGGCAAGATACAGTAGATGGTATCGAGTACAGTATATACATGAGGTGAGTATGTAAACAAAGTGGCATAGTTAAAGTGGCTAGTGATACATGTATTACATAAGGATACAGTCAATGATATAGAGTACAGTATATACGTATGCATATGAGATGAATAATGTAGGGTAAGTAACATTATATAAGGTAGCATTGTTTAAAGTGGCTAGTGATATATTTACATCATTTCCCATCAATTCCCATTATTAAAGTGGCTGGAGTTGAGTCAGTGTCAGTGTGTTGGCAGCAGCCACTCAATGTTAGTGGTGGCTGTTTAACAGTCTGATGGCCTTGAGATAGAAGCTGTTTTTCAGTCTCTCGGTCCCAGCTTTGATGCACCTGTACTGACCTCGCCTTCTGGACGATAGTGGGGTGAACAGGCAGTGGCTCGGGTGGTTGATGTCCTTGATGATCTTTATGGCCTTCCTGTGACATCGGGTGGTGTAGGTGTCCTGGAGGGCAGGTAGTTTGCCCCCGGTGATGCGTTGTGCAGACCTCACTACCCTCTGGAGAGCCTTACGGTTGAGGGCGGAGCAGTTGCCGTACCAGGCGGTGATACAGCCCGCCAGGATGCTCTCGATTGTGCATCTGTAGAAGTTTGTGAGTGCTTTTGGTGACAAGCCAAATTTCTTCAGCCTCCTGAGGTTGAAGAGGCGCTGCTGCGCCTTCTTCACAATGCTGTCTGTGTGAGTGGACCAATTCAGTTTGTCTGTGATGTGTATGCCGAGGAACTTAAAACTTGCTACCCTCTCCACTCTCCTATATGCGTCGCGGAAGTTAGAATAGCAATGATCCAAGGTTTTTCCAGCCCTGGTTGCGCAATCGTTATGCTGATACAATTTAGGGAGTCTTGTTTTCAGATTAGCCTTGTTAAAATCCCCAGCTACCACGAATGCAGCCTCAGGATATATGGATTCCAGTTTGCAAAGAGTCAAATAAAGTTCGTTCAGAGCCATCTGATGTGTCTGCTTGGGGGGGGAATATATACAGCTGTGATTATATAGTGCACTACTTTTGACCAGAGCCCTATAGAACCCTATTCCCTATATAGTGCACTACTTTAGACCAGAGCCCTATAGAACCCTATTCCCTATATAGTGCACTACTTTAGACCAGAGCCCTATAGAACCCTATTCCCTCCCTATATAGTGCACTACTTTTGACCAACGCCCATTGGTGCAGGGCACGAATCTGATTATCAACCCAAATAGCACTGTAGCAGTAATCAAATGCTCTCTATACCAACTGAGCTACACAGGCATTTTGTCTAGTGGAAAGCCTCTGTTCTTCTGGGAAGGCTTTCCGCTAGATGTTGGAACATTGCTGCAGGGACTTGCTTCCATTCAGCCACAAGAGCATTAGTGAGGTCGGGCACTGATGTTGGGCGATTAGGCCTGGCTCACAGTCGGCGTTCCAATTCATCCCAAAGGCGTTTGATGGGGTTGAGGTCAGGGCTCTGTGCAGGCCAGTCATGTGCAGGCCAGATACACCAACCTCGACAAACCATTTCTGTATTGTCCTCGGTTTGTGACTGGGGCATTGTCATGCAGAAACAGGAAAGGGCCTGTCACAAAACTGTTGCCACAAAGTCGTCTAGAATGTCATTGTATGCTGTAGCGTTAAGATTTCCCTTAATTGGAACTAAGGGGCCTAGCCCGAACCATGAAAAAAAGCCCCAGATCATTATTCCTCCTCCACCAAACTTTACAGTTGGCACTCTACATTCGGACAGGTAGGGTTCTCCTGGCATCCGCCAAACCTAGATTCATCCATTGGACTGCCAGATGGTGAAGCGTGATTCATCCCTCCAGAGAACACGTTTCCACTCCTCCAGAATCCCAATGCACCACTCCAGTCGACGCTTGGCATTGCGCATGGTGATCTTAGGCTTGTGTTTGGTGGCCAAGGAAACCCACGGCTGCTGGGCCATGTAAACACACTTTATGACGCTCCCCACAAGACAGTTATTGTGCTGACGTTGCTTCCAGAGGCAGTTTGGAACTCGGTAGTGAGTGCTGCGTTACGCGCTTCAGCACTCGGCGGTTGTGTGGCCTACCACTTTGCGGCTGAGCCGTTGTTGCTCCTAGACATTTCAACTTCACAATAAGAGCACTTACAGTTGACCCGGGTCAGCTCTAGCAGAGCAGAAAATTGATGAACAATCCTATGACGTTGCCAAGTTGAAATTCACTGAGCTCTTTATAAGGCCATTCTAATGCCAATGTTTGTCTATGGAGATTGCATGGCTGTTCTCGATTTTATACACCTGTCAGCAATGGGTGTGGCTGAAATAGCTGAATCCATTCATTTGAAGGGGTGTTCACATACCTGTACTTGTGTGTATACAGTTGAAGTTAGAAGTTTACATACACCTTATACAAATACATTTAAACTTAGTTTTTCACAATTCCTGACATTTAATCCTAGTAAAAATTCCCTGTTTTAGGTCAGTTAGGATCACCACTTTATTTTAAGAATGTGAAATGTCAGATTAACAGTAGACAATGATTTATTTCAGCTTTTATTTTTTTAATCAGTGGGTCAAGAGTTTACACACTCAATTAGTATTTGGTAGCATTGCCTTTTAATTGTTTAACTTGGGTCAAACGTTTCAGGTAGCCTTCCACAAGCTTCCCACAATAAGTTGGGTGAATTTTGGCCCATTCTTCCTGACAGGGCTGGTGTAACTGAGTCAGGTTTGTAGGTCTCCTTGCTCGCACACGCTTTTTCAGTTCTGCCCACAAATTTTCTATGAGATTGAGGTCAGGGCTTTGTGATGGCCACTCCAATACCTTGACTTTGTTGTCCTTAAGCCATTTTGCCACAACTTTAGAAGTATGCTTGGTGTCATTGTCCATTTGGAAGACCCATTTGCGACCAAGCTTTACCTTCCTGACTGATGTCTTGAGATGTTCCTTCAATATATCCACATAATTTTACTCCCTCATGATGTCATCTATTTTGTGAAGTGCACAAGTCCCCCCTGCAGCAAAGCACCCCCACAACATGATGCTGCCACCCCCGTGTTTCACGGTTGGGATGGTGTTCTTCGGCTTGCAAGCCTCCCCTTTTTTCCACCAAACATAACGATGTTCATTATGGCCAAACAGTTCTAGTTTTGTTTCATCAGACCAGAGGACATTTCTCCAAAAACTACAATCTTTGTCCCCATGTGAAGTTGCAAAACGTAGTCTGGCTTTTTTATGGTGGTTTGGGAGCAGTGGCTTTACTGTGTCTTTACTGTGGATATAGATACTTTTGTACCTGTTTCCTCCAGCATCTTTACAAGGTCCTTTGCTGTTGTTCTGGGACTGATTCGCACTTTTCGCACCGAAGTATGTTTATCTCTAGGAGACAGAACGTGTCTCCTTCCAGAGCAGTATGACGGCTGCATGGTCCCATGGTGTTTATACTTGCTTACTATTGTTTGTACAGATGAACGTGGTACCTTCAGGCATTTGGAAATTGCTCCCAAGGATGAACCAGACTTGTGGAGGTCTACAATTTTTTTCTGAGGTTTTGGCTGATTTCTTTTGATTTTCCCATGATGTGAAGCAAAGAGGTACTGAGTTTGAAGCTAGGCCTTGAAATACATCAACAGGTACACCTCCAATTGACTCAAATTATGTAAATTAGCCTATCAGAAACGTCTAAAGCCATGACATAATTTTCTGGAATTTTCTAAGCTGTTTAAAGGCACAGTCAATTTAGTGTATGTAAACCTCTGACCCACTGGAATTGTGATACAGTGAGTGATAACTGAAATAATCTGTCTGTAAACAATTGTTGTAAAAATGACTTGTGTCATGCACAAAGTAGATGTCCTAACCCGACTTGCCAAAACTATAGTTTGTTAACAAGAAATGTGTGGAGTGGTTGAAAAACGAGTTTTAAGTGTATGTAAACTTCCAACTTCAACTGTATACAGTGTATTTACACCGGGGGGAATTTACACAAGATATACTAAGAATGGTAAGAACACCAGTAGATATATTAGAGTAAGTTATGTCAGGAATCCAGTGTGTAAATAAATATACGATGTGTATTACTGCGTTGTTGATTTTAAGGGATTGTTAATAAGCGTTTCACTAAAAAAAAGCCCTCAATACAACAGGTAGTTCTGCTGGTCTACCTTGTTGTATTTCATTTGATTTAAACGGTGTAAATACACTCGTAGAAATATTATGATGAGCTACGTCGGGGGGGATACAGTATTTAAATACACAGTGTGAAACAGGAAGTATTATGATGAGCTGGGGGGATACAGTATTTAAATACACAGTGTGAAACAGGAAGTATTATGATGAGCTGGGGGGGATACAGTATTTAAATACACAGTGTGAAACAGGAAGTGACCAGTGGATTGGTGTCTCTAGCATGTGACAGCAGCGTTGGCTGTGTAGGTGTCGTGTAGGTGTCGTGTAAGTGTCGTGTAGGTGTCGTGTAGGTGTCGTGTAGGTGTTGTGTATGTGTCGTGTAGGTGTGTAGACCAGGTGAAAGAGCCCAGACATCTAAAGCTTGTTTTTCCCCATCTACTCTCTCTCTCTCTTTAAACAGAAGTGGGTCAAGCAGCTCCATTCAAGTTGAATCTTGCTGCACATTAAAAATACATTTGAATCACTCTTTGAAGTCACCATGTTCTCATGTGTATCCAATGTTTCTGAGTTTAGGGAATGTGCCGTAGAGATATTTCCCCTTTTTGAGAATTCAAATTTCAATGTGGGCCCTCCCACAATTGTCAAAGATATTGACTTTAGGTACCCCCCCCCCCCCCCCCCAAGAGACATCAGGCACCCCCAAGAGACATCAGGCACCCCCAAGAGACATCAGACACCCCCAAGAGCTATCGTTCCACTCCTTGCCAATCGTCATGCCAAACATGATATGTCACAGAGTACAAGGAGTGGAATATTAGCAAAACAGGTTCAGGTATTTCAGGCTACTGGAATGAATCACTGAAGTAATTCCGTGAAGGTTGATCGATCCCTCCTCCGTGTTCCGTGTTCCGTTGGAATGTTGTCCCTGTAGCCACGGTGTTCCTGGAGTTCTGGAAGAGGAGGAGGGCGGAGCTGACGTATGACTGGGACCTCATCGACTGGGAGGAGGAAGAGGTTGGTCCAGACAGATGTATCTGGTTTTTTTTTTTAATGTGAAATAATGTCAGAGACATCTACATGTATGTACACTAGTGTTCAGTCATTTCTCATTCAGCAATATCTGGTTATTTGACAACATATTCAGCTATTTCAATGTTTCTTATGATACAGTCGAGCATTGTGTGGATGGGAGGTATCTTTTGATTGGTTTCAGTCAGAAATATCAGAGTAATTGAAATGATACACTGCAGTGTATGCGTGTTTGTCCCAGGAGAATCTGCGTCCCCAGTTCGAAGCCAAGTACTCCAGGTTAGAGAGAGTAAACCATATCTCTGGCAAGCCAGAGCCTTTCCAGCCCTTCACTGACAAACTCAGCAGACTCATGGTCTCTGTGTCTGGCATCTTCTTCATGGTAAGACCTTGTCATCGCATGAGTTATCAGGCTGTACTGTGGATCTGTGTCTTTCTGTTTGTGTCTGGGATCTACTTCACAGGTAAGGCCTTGTCATCACATGAGTTATCAGGCTGTACTGTGGATCTGTGTCTTTCTGTTTGTGTTTGGGATCTACTTCACAGGTAAGGCCTTGTCATCACATGAGTTATCAGGCTGTACTGTGGATCTGTGTCTTTCTGTTTGTGTCTGGGATCTACTTCACAGGTAAGGCCTTGTCATCACATGAGTTATCAGGCTGTACTGTGGATCTGTGTCTTTCTGTTTGTGTCTGGGATCTACTTCACAGGTAAGGCCTTGTCATCACATGAGTTATCAGGCTGTACTGTGGATCTGTGTCTTTCTGTTTGTGTCTGGGATCTACTTCACAGGTAAGGCCTTGTCATCACATGAGTTATCAGGCTGTACTGTGGATCTGTGTCTTTCTGTTTGTGTCTGGGATCTACTTCACAGGTAAGGCCTTGTCATCACATGAGTTATCAGGCTGTACTGTGGATCTGTGTCTTTCTGTTTGTGTCTGGGATCTACTTCACAGGTAAGACCTTGTCATCGCATGAGTTATCAGGCTATACTGTGGATCTGTGTCTTTCTGTTTGTGTCTGGAATCTACTTCACAGGTAAGACCTTCCATCACACAAATACAAAGACTTTTACTGTAGATCTGTCCTCAGTGTGTACATACTGTAAGGGTTTGGGGTCAATTCCATTTCAATTCAGTACATTCTAGAAGTACACTGAAGTGTTTTAATTGAAAATCGAATTGGAATTTCGGTTTACATTCTAAATTGACTGAATTTAAAAATAACTGACCCCCCCCCCAAAAAAAAACAACAACCCTGGAACACAGTTTTCTAACTACTAGAGTGATGAGCTTTCTAGCAGCCTACTACCACCCCCTGGTGGAGGGAACCCATCAATACAACAGCCACTCCTTGGAAACAGTGACTCTGCCCCTCTGTTGTTGTGATGTGTGTATTGTTGCTCATCTACTCAACTGCAATAGGACGTGTCAAGAGTCTGTGAAATGTAACAGTGAGTCATTGTTTAACAATGTTGCTCCACAGAGTCTAGACATTTGTAAACACACGTTCCCAGACCCAGCCAGGATGTATTACCCCAAAACTAACACGTTCCTAGACCCAGCCAGGATGTACTACCCCCAAAACTAACACATTCCCAGACAGGATGTACTACCCCCAAAACTAACACATTCCCAGACAGGAT
>NC_143023.1:100428866-100448866 GCF_057628025.1 Oncorhynchus mykiss | reverse complement strand
CCCCCTTTCCCTTTACAACTGACGAGGTATCTCCCCTTTTCCCTTTACAACTGACTAGGTATCCCCCTTTCCCTTTACAACTGACTAGGTATCCCCCTTTCCCTTTACAACTGACTAGGTATCCCCCCTTTCCCTTTACAACTGACTAGGTATCCCCCTTTCCCTTTACAACTGACTAGGTATCCCCCCTTTCCCTTTACAACTGACTAGGTATCTCCCCTTTCCCTTTACAACTGACTAGGTATCTCCCTTTACAACTGACTAGGTATCTCCCCTTTCCCTTTACAACTGACTAGGTATCTCCCTTTTCCCTTTACAACTGACTAGGTATCTCCCTTTCCCTTTACAACTGACTAGGTATCTCCCTTTACAACTGACTAGGTATCTGCCCTTCCCTTTACAACTGACTAGGTATCTGCCCTTCCCTTTACAACTGACTAGGTATCTCCCTTTACAACTGACTAGGTATCTCCCTTTCCCTTTACAACTGACTAGGTATCTCCCCTTTTCCCTTTACAACTGACTAGGTATCTCCCCTTTCCCTTTACAACTGACTAGGTATCTCCCCTTTTCCCTTTACAACTGACTAGGTATCTCCCCTTTCCCTTTACAACTGACTAGGTATCTCCCCTTTTCCCTTTACAACTGACTAGGTATCTCCCCTTTCCCTTTACAACTGACTAGGTATCTCCCTTTACAACTGACTAGGTATCTCCCTTTCCCTTTACAACTGACTAGGTATCTCCCTTTACAACTGACTATGTATCTCCCTTTACAACTGACTAGGTATCTCCCCTTTTCCCTTTACAACTGACTAGGTATCTCCCTTTTCCCTTTACAACTGACTAGGTATCTCCCTTTACAACTGACTAGGTATCTCCCTTTACAACTGACTAGGTATTTCCCTTTACAACTGACGAGGTATCTCCCCTTTTCCCTTTACAACTGACTAGGTATCCCCCTTTCCCTTTACAACTGACTAGGTATCCCCCTTTCCCTTTACAACTGACTAGGTATCCCCCCTTTCCCTTTACAACTGACTAGGTATCCCCCTTTCCCTTTACAACTGACTAGGTATCCCCCCTTTCCCTTTACAACTGACTAGGTATCTCCCCTTTCCCTTTACAACTGACTAGGTATCTCCCTTTACAACTGACTAGGTATCTCCCCTTTCCCTTTACAACTGACTAGGTATCTCCCTTTTCCCTTTACAACTGACTAGGTATCTCCCTTTCCCTTTACAACTGACTAGGTATCTCCCTTTACAACTGACTAGGTATCTGCCCTTCCCTTTACAACTGACTAGGTATCTGCCCTTCCCTTTACAACTGACTAGGTATCTCCCTTTACAACTGACTAGGTATCTCCCTTTCCCTTTACAACTGACTAGGTATCTCCCCTTTTCCCTTTACAACTGACTAGGTATCTCCCCTTTCCCTTTACAACTGACTAGGTATCTCCCCTTTTCCCTTTACAACTGACTAGGTATCTCCCCTTTCCCTTTACAACTGACTAGGTATCTCCCCTTTTCCCTTTACAACTGACTAGGTATCTCCCCTTTCCCTTTACAACTGACTAGGTATCTCCCTTTACAACTGACTAGGTATCTCCCTTTCCCTTTACAACTGACTAGGTATCTCCCTTTACAACTGACTATGTATCTCCCTTTACAACTGACTAGGTATCTCCCCTTTTCCCTTTACAACTGACTAGGTATCTCCCTTTTCCCTTTACAACTGACTAGGTATCTCCCTTTACAACTGACTAGGTATCTCCCTTTACAACTGACTAGGTATTTCCCTTTACAACTGACTAGGTATCTCCCTTTACAACTGACTAGGTATCTCCCTTTACAACTGACTAGGTATTTCCCTTTACAACTGACTAGGTATCTCCCTTTACAACTGACTAGGTATTTCCCTTTACAACTGACTAGGTATTTCCCTTTACAACTGACTAGGTATTTCCCTTTACAACTGACTAGGTATTTCCCTTTACAACTGACTAGGTATCTCCCTTTACAACTGACTAGGTATCTCCCTTTACAACTGACTAGGTATTTCCCTTTACAACTGACTAGGTATCTCCCTTTACAACTGACTAGGTATCCCCCCTTTCCCTTTACAACTGACTAGGTATCTCCCTTTCCCTTTACAACTGACTAGGTATTTCCCTTTACAACTGACTAGGTATTTCCCTTTACAACTGACTAGGTATCTCCCTTTACAACTGACTAGGTATCTCCCTTTACAACTGACTAGGTATTTCCCTTTCCCTTTACAACTGACTAGGTATCTCCCCTTTCCCTTTACAACTGACTAGGTATCTCCCCTTTCCCTTTACAACTGACTAGGTATCTCCCCTTTCCCTTTACAACTGACTAGGTATCTCCCTTTCCCTTTACAACTGACTAGGTATCTGCCCTTCCCTTTACAACTGACTAGGTATCTCCCTTTACAACTGACTAGGTATCTCCCCTTTCCCTTTACAACTGACTAGGTATCCCCCTTTCCCTTTACAACTGACTAGGTATCTCCCTTTCCCTTTACAACTGACTAGGTATCTCCCTTTACAACTGACTAGGTATCTCCCCTTCCCTTTACAACTGACTAGGTATCTCCCCTTCCCTTTACAACTGACTAGGTATCTCCCTTTCCCTTTACAACTGACTAGGTATCCCCCCTTTCCCTTTACAACTGACTAGGTATCTCCCTTTCCCTTTACAACTGACTAGGTATCTCCCTTTCCCTTTACAACTGACTAGGTATCTCCCCTTTCCCTTTACAACTGACTAGGTATCTCCCTTTACAACTGACTAGGTATCTCCCTTTCCCTTTACAACTGACTAGGTATCTCCCTTTACAACTGACTAGGTATCTCCCTTTCCCTTTACAATTGACTAGGTATCTCCCTTTCCCTTTACAACTGACTAGGTATCTCCCTTTACAACTGACTAGGTATCCCCCCTTTCCCTTTACAACTGACTAGGTATCTCCCTTTACAACTGACTAGCTATCTCCCCTTCCCTTTACAACTGACTAGGTATCTCCCTTTCCCTTTACAACTGACTAGGTATCCCCTTTCCCTTTACAACTGACTAGGTATCTCCCTTTACAACTGACTAGGTATCTCCCTTTACAACTGACTAGGTATCTGCCCTTCCCTTTACAACTGACTAGGTATCTCCCTTTCCCTTTACAACTGACTAGGTATTTCCCTTTACAACTGACTAGGTATCTCCCCTTTACAACTGACTAGGTATCTCCCTTTACAACTGACTAGGTATCTCCCTTTCCCTTTACAACTGACTAGGTATCTCCCTTTACAACTGACTAGGTATCTCCCTTTACAACTGACTAGGTATCTCCCCTTTCCCTTTACAACTGACTAGGTATCTCCCCTTTCCCTTTACAACTGACTAGGTATTTCCCTTTACAACTGACTAGGTATCTCCCCTTTCCCTTTACAACTGACTAGGTATCTGCCCTTCCCTTTACAACTGACTAGGTATCTCCCTTTACAACTGACTAGGTATTTCCCTTTACAACTGACTAGGTATCTCCCCTTTCCCTTTACAACTGACTAGGTATCTGCCCTTCCCTTTACAACTGACTAGGTATTTCCCTTTACAACTGACTAGGTATCTCCCTTTCCCTTTACAACTGACTAGGTATCTCCCTTTACAACTGACTAGGTATCTGCCCTTCCCTTTACAACTGACTAGGTATCTCCCCTTTCCCTTTACAACTGACTAGGTATCTCCCTTTACAACTGACTAGGTATCCCCCTTTCCCTTTACAACTGACTAGGTATCCCCCTTCCCTTTACAACTGACTAGGTATCCCCCTTTCACTTTACAACTGACTAGGTATCTCCCTTTACAACTGACTAGGTATCCCCCTTTCCCTTTACAACTGACTAGGTATCCCCCTTTACAACTGACTAGGTATCCCCCTTTCCCTTTACAACTGACTAGGTATCCCCCTTTCCCTTTACAACTGACTAGGTATCTCCCTTTACAACTGACTAGGTATCTCCCCTTTTCCCTTTACAACTGACTAGGTATCTCCCCTTTACAACTGACTAGGTATCTCCCTTTACAACTGACTAGGTATCTCCCTTTCCCTTTACAACTGACTAGGTATCTCCCTTTACAACTGACTAGGTATCTCCCTTTACAACTGACTAGGTATCTCCCCTTTCCCTTTACAACTGACTAGGTATCTCCCCTTTTCCCTTTACAACTGACTAGGTATTTCCCTTTACAACTGACTAGGTATCTCCCCTTTCCCTTTACAACTGACTAGGTATCTCCCCTTTTCCCTTTACAACTGACTAGGTATCTCCCCTTCCCTTTTTAACAATAACATAATGAAAAGGTTATTTAAACACTATTAAGGCTCCTTACTGCCTTTCCATTTGAGGGGAGATTTTATACGATACACAATAGTGATTCATCATATTCCATTTTTTATTATAACTTTTGCATAACATGTAATCATTCCTTTGTCGTAAAAGTTCACCATTAATCTCTTTCATAACTAATCAATTATAGTTTGTAACAGTGCTCAATGCAAACGCTCAACATTAGCTTGAAATGGCTAGCGTGCATCACCCGTTGAATTTGAGTTGTCAATTGAAAGTGATTTAATGCAGCTCTCTCTCATTTATAAAGTATGAGGTTTTATATGAATATAATACTTTGGGATTGTTTTTTACTTTGTTCTGTTTTATTCAGTTGCAGTAAGTCTGGCGCAATGTTGAAATTACAGTTTTTTTTGTGGTTTCTTTCACTCAGTGATTTGTACTGTAATGAATCGTTTTTTAAAAAATGTTTCTTATTTTCAGTGCCACCCCAGTGGCTGTCTGATCGATCTGTGTCTACAAATGGGAGTCATCATGGTACTGAAACAGATCTGGAACAACTTCATGGAGCTGGGTTATCCGTAAGGACCGTGGAATTACTCTCTCTGTCTCTCTCTCTCTCTCACACACTCGGTCTGTCTGTCTCTCTCTCTCTCTCTCTCTCTGTCTCTCTCTGTCTCTCTCTGTCTCTCTCTGTCTCTCTCTGTCTCTCTCTGTCTCTCTCTCTCTCTCTCTGTCTCTCTCTCTCTCTCTCTCTGTCTGTCTCTCTCTGTCTCTCTCTCTGTCTCTGTCTCTCTCTCTCTCTCTCTCTCTCTCTCTCTCTCTCTCTCTCTCTCTCTCTCTCTCACACACTCGGTCTGTCTGTATCTCCCTCCCTCCCCCTCTCCCTCTGTCGCTCGCTCGCTCCCTCCGTTTCTCTCGCACTCTCCCCGTCTGCAAATATCAGTTGAGCAGTGAATTTCAAACAGATTCAACCACAAAGACCTGGGAGATGTTCCACTGCCTCGCAAAGGAGGGAACCTATTGGGAGATGGGTAAAAATAAAAAGTAGACATTGAATATCCCTTTGAGCATGGTGAAGTTATTAATGACACTTTGGATCAAAACACCCAGTCACTACAAAGATACAGGCGTCCTTCCTAACTCAGTTGCCGGAGAGGAAGGAAACCGCTCAGGGATTTCACCAGGAAGCCAATGGTGACTTTAAAACAGTTACAGAGTTTAATGGCTGTGATGGGAGGAAACTGAGGATGGATCAACAACATTGTAGTTACTCGACAATACTAACCTAATTGACAAGTGAAAAGAAGGAATCCTGTACAGAAGAAAAACATTACAAAACATGCATCCTGTTTGCAACAAGGTACTAAAGTAATACTGCAAAACATGTGGCAAAGAAATTCACTTTTTGTCATCAATAGAAAGTGTTATGTTTGGGGCAAATACAATACAACACATTACTGAGTACCACTCTTCATATGTTGAAGCATAGAGGTGGCTGAATCATGTTATGGGTATGCTTGTAATTGTTAAGAACTGGGGAGCTTTACAGGATAAAAAAGAAACCGAATGGAACTAAGTACAGGCAAAATTGTTAGGGACGGAGTGTTTTGTTTGTTTTTATTTTTTTTAAGAAACGTAATGGAGCCTGACCAAAATCCTAGAGGAAAACCTGGATCAGTCTGCTTTCCACCAGACTCTGGGAGATGAATCCACCTTTCAGCAGGACAATAACCTAAAACACAAGGCCAAATCTACACTGGAGTTGCTTACCAAGAAACCAGTTACTGTTCCTGAGTGGCCAAGTTACTTGTCTTAAATCTACTTGTAAATCAATGGCAAGACCTGAAAATGGTTGTCTATTAATGATCAACAACCAATTTGAAAGAGCGTGAAGAAATTTGAAAAGAATAATGAGCAAATGTTGCACAATCCAGATGTGGAAAGCTCTTACAGACAGACCCAGAAACACCCACAGCTGTAATCACTGCCAAAGGTGCTTCTTCATGGTATTGACTTAGGGAATACTTATTTAATTGAGATATTTCTGTATTTAATTTTCAATAAATTTGCTAACATTTCTAAACACATGTTTTCACTTTGTCGATATGGGGTATTGTATGTAGATGGTTGAGAAAAAATTATCAATTTAATCCATTTTGATTTCAGGCTGTAACACAGCAAATTGTGGAATGAGTGAAGGGGTATGAATATGACATAATATATATAATAATACTATATAATATATATAATAATAATAATACTATATAATATATGTAATAATAATACTATATATAATAATACTATATGATATATATACTAATAATACTATATAATATATATATACTAATACCATATAATATATATATAATAATAATACTATATATTATATATAATACGAATAATATATAATATATAATACTATATCATATATATATACTATATAATAATAATATATAATATATTATAATAATACTATATATTATATATAATACTAATACTATAGAAAATATATAATAATACTATATAATACATATACTAATACTATATAATATATATAATAATAATATATAATATATATAATAATAATACTACATAGTATTTATAATGCTAATAATGTATACTATATATACTAATAATACCACATAATATATATATAATACTATGTAATAATAATACTATTTATTATAAATAATACTATATAATATATATATACATAATAATACTATATAATATATGCAATACTATATGAAGGCACTGTATAACCTTAAACAGGACAATTACCACCCTGTTTAGTTACATCTCTGACACTCTCTCTGAAAAGCTCACTTGGCCAGACTCATGAACGTGGAACAAGGGACAGCTCGGTTTGTTGTTTCTGGGGAAAAAAATTAAACTCTTTGAAAAAGTGTTCTATTGAAAATGTTTTGAGTTTGGATCCCGCGACGTGGTTGCTATCACTTGCAGAGCCCTCTGCTATCTGTCCAGGGATCCCGCGACGTGGTTGCTATCACTTGCAGAGCCCTCTGCTATCTGTCCAGCGATCCCGCGATGTGGTTGCTATCACTTGCAGAGCCCTCTGCTATCTGTCCAGGGATCCCGCGATGTGGTTGCTATCACTTGCAGAGCCCTCTGCTATCTGTCCAGGGATCCCGCGACGTGGTTGCTATCACTTGCAGAGCCCTCTGCTATCTGTCCAGGGATCCCGCGACGTGGTTGCTATCACTTGCAGAGCCCTCTGCTATCTGTCCAGGGATCCCGCGACGTGGTTGCTATCACTTGCAGAGCCCTCTGCTATCTGTCCAGGGATCCCGCGACGTGGTTGCTATCACTTGCAGAGCCCTCTGCTATCTGTCCAGGGATCCCGCGACGTGGTTGCTATCACTTGCAGAGCCCTCTGCTATCTGTCCAGGGATCCCGCGACGTGGTTGCTATCACTTGCAGAGCCCTCTGCTATCTGTCCAGGGATCCCGCGACGCGGTTGCTATCACTTGCAGAGCCCTCTGCTATCTGTCCAGGGATCCCGCGACGTGGTTGCTATCACTTGCAGAGCCCTCTGCTATCTGTCCAGGGATCCCGCGACGTGGTTGCTATCACTTGCAGAGCCCTCTGCTATCTGTCCAGGGATCCCGCGACACGGTTGCTATCACTTGCAGAGCCCTCTGCTATCTGTCCAGGGATCCCGCGACGTGGTTGCTATCACTTGCAGAGCCCTCTGCTATCTGTCCAGGGATCCCGCGATGTGGTTGCTATCACTTGCAGAGCCCTCTGCTATCTGTCCAGCGATCCCGCGATGTGGTTGCTATCACTTGCAGAGCCCTCTGCTATCTGTCCAGGGATCCCGCGATGTGGTTGCTATCACTTGCAGAGCCCTCTGCTATCTGTCCAGGGATCCCGCGACGTGGTTGCTATCACTTGCAGAGCCCTCTGCTATCTGTCCAGGGATCCCGCGACGTGGTTGCTATCACTTGCAGAGCCCTCTGCTATCTGTCCAGGGATCCCGCGACGTGGTTGCTATCACTTGCAGAGCCCTCTGCTATCTGTCCAGGGATCCCGCGACGTGGTTGCTATCACTTGCAGAGCCCTCTGCTATCTGTCCAGGGATCCCGCGACGTGGTTGCTATCACTTGCAGAGCCCTCTGCTATCTGTCCAGGGATCCCGCGACGTGGTTGCTATCACTTGCAGAGCCCTCTGCTATCTGTCCAGGGATCCCGCGACGTGGTTGCTATCACTTGCAGAGCCCTCTGCTATCTGTCCAGGGATCCCGCGACGTGGTTGCTATCACTTGCAGAGCCCTCTGCTATCTGTCCAGGGATCCCGCGACGTGGTTGCTATCACTTGCAGAGCCCTCTGCTATCTGTCCAGGGATCCCGCGACGTGGTTGCTATCACTTGCAGAGCCCTCTGCTATCTGTCCAGGGATCCCGCGACACGGTTGCTATCACTTGCAGAGCCCTCTGCTATCTGTCCAGGGATCCCGCGACGTGGTTGCTATCACTTGCAGAGCCCTCTGCTATCTGTCCAGGGATCCCGCGACGTGGTTGCTATCACTTGCAGAGCCCTCTGCTATCTGTCCAGGGATCCCGCGACGTGGTTGCTATCACTTGCAGAGCCCTCTGCTATCTGTCCAGGGATCCCGCGACGTGGTTGCTATCACTTGCAGAGCCCTCTGCTATCTGTCCAGGGATCCCGCGACGTGGTTGCTATCACTTGCAGAGCCCTCTGCTATCTGTCCAGGGATCCCGCGACACGGTTGCTATCACTTGCAGAGCCCTCTGCTATCTGTCCAGGGATCCCGCGACGTGGTTGCTATCACTTGCAGAGCCCTCTGCTATCTGTCCAGGGATCCCGCCGACCAAAGGTCTGACCAAGTGTCTGATGAGCTGCTTGGCGTAGCAGCTAGCCTAGCTGTCATTGTTATCAGGTTTCCTTGGGGGCTTGAACGCAGTCTGCGACGTGACTGGGACCGCGGATTTCCCCGGGTTTGTGACTGTCTAGATCCCTGCTGGTTGTTGCTGTTTACATCTTCCCTGTGAACTGCCCTGTCTGGAACTGTGAGGAGTAACAGCCGTAACCTACGTTGCTAGCTACCATGACAAAGACCAAAGCCGGCGGGAGTACCGTTGAGGACAGTGGTGTCTCTCTATCACAGGGGAAGGATCTTTTAAACGAACAAAAAGAGACCTACAAACAGTTGTTACAACAACAAGAAAATAGCTTCAAATGTCCAAATACTGGTGGAGTCTACTCAGCAGATCTGTGTCCTGCTAACACCCTTTCCCCGTCAGAAGGGAATGAGGCAACCTCCAAGAGTTACATACTGTACTGACTTACAGCAGATCTGGATTGACAATGGTGGTAATGGTGGGAGCGTTAAATGCTACGTGAACCTGTATGACATCACAAATACGCTGTGAACCTGTGTGACATCACAAATACGCTGTGAACCTGTGTGACATCACAAATACGCTGTGAACCTGTGTGACATCACAAATACGCTGTGAACCTGTGTGACATCACAAATACGCTGTGAACCTGTGTGACATCACAAATACGCTGTGAACCTGTATGACATCTACTAATAAAATTATAGAGAGGTCCAGACCTGAAGAACTAATTTGACTTGAAGAACAGTTTGCAGTTCTCCCAGGGTCAGCTCGACGAGTTGAAACAGGAGAACAGCAAGATGACAGCGTTCTGTAAGTCAAATGACTGAGACATCAGAGGGACAATCAAGGTGGAACAACATTGTTTTGGACAAACATTTCAGAATCGCCACATGAGACCTGGACAGAGTCTGAGGACAAAGCGAGGGAAATGATCTCGGAGAAACTGAACATGGACCACAAGAATATTGAAGTGGATTGCGACCACAGGATTGGAAAAAGTGACTAGCCCAGGCCGATAGTGGTCAAGTTCCTGAAGTTCAAGGACAAGGTAGCTGTTCTGGAATAAGCCAACAAGTTGAGAAGAACGTACAGCTTCCGCAACGAGGACTATCCTGAAGCTGTGCGCCAGAAGAGAAAATAACTGATCCCAGCCATGAAAGCTACCAGAGGGTGTGGGGACATTGCTTACATCTGCTATGACAGGCTCATTGTCCACCCACCCTCCCTCCCAGAAGCCTAGAAGGGATGAGAGAGACAAGCCTATGGGTTCGTAGCTTCAACCCCGCAGCGCACACACAGACTTACACACATCAACTGATTAAACTGCTGAATGTTTTTCATTTTTTTCCTTTGTTCTTTTCCATATTATGTCTATATATGAGAAGCAGGAAGGGGCTGAAAATAGCCCATATTGATATACACTATTTACAAAAGTATGTGGACACCACTTCAAATTAGTGGATTCGGCTATTTCAGCCACACCCGTTGCTGACAGGTGTATAAATCGAGCACACAGCCATGCATTCTCCATAGACAAACATTGACAGTAGAATGGCCTTACTGAAGAGCTCAGTGACTTTCCGCCACTTTCAGTGGCTTTTAATACAAAATATCAGAAGCCGAGCTGGTCCGCGGAACAACTCCCTTCCCTGAGCTCTGGCTCTGTATTTATACACATACAACATATGAGTCCATCCCACATCTGTTATTTCTTGGTCTCCTGGTTTTACCAGAATGGCAAATGCACTCTAAGTGTGTCCTCTTCCTCTTGTGGTCTACAGTATTATGTTTGTCCCTATATGTACCGTTTGCTCAAGGACTGTTCGTCGGGAACTTCATGAAATTAGTTGCCATGGCCAAGCAGCCGCACGCAAGCCTAAGATCCCCATGTGCAATGCCATGCGTTGGCTGGAGTGGTGTAAAGCTCCCCGCTATTAGATTGTGGGGCAGTGGAAATCACGCTTCACCATCTGGCAGTCCGACAGATTAATCTGGGTTAGGCGGATGCCAGGAGAACGCTACCTGCCCCAATTCATAGAGTCAAATATAAAGCTTGGTGGAGGAGGAATAATGGTCTGGGGCTGTTTTTCATGGTTCGGGCCCCATAGTTCCAGTGAAGGGAAATCTTAACGCTACAGCATACAATGACGTTCTAGATGATTCTGTGCTTCCAACTTTATGGCAACAGTTTGGGGAAGGCCCTTTCCTGTTTCAGCATGACAATGCCCCAGTCACAAACCGAGGACAATACAAAAATGGTTTGTCGAGATTAGTGTGGAAGAACTTGACTGGCCTGCACAGAGCCCTGTCCTCAACCCCATCGAACACCTTTAGGATGAATTGGAACGCCGACTGTGAGCCAGACCTAATCGCCCAACATCAGTGCCCGACCTCACTAATGCTCTTGTGGCTGAATGGCAGCAAGTCCCCGCAGAAATGTTCCAACATCTAGTGGAAAGCCTTCCCAGAAGAGTGGAGGCTGTTATAGCAGCAATGTTCCAACATCTAGTGGAACGCCTTCCCAGAAGAGTGGAGGTTGTTATAGCAGCAATGTTCCAACATCTAGTGGAAAGCCTTCCCAGAAGAGTGGAGGCTGTTATAGCAGCAATGTTCCAACATCTAGTGGAAAGCCTTCCCAGAAGAGTGGAGGTTGTTATAGCAGCAATGTTCCAACATCTAGTGGAAAGCCTTCCCAGAAGAGTGGAGGTTGTTATAGCAGCAATGTTCCAACATCTAGTGGAAAGCCTTCCCAGAAGAGTGGAGGCTGTTATAGCAGCAATGTTCCAACATCTAGTGGAAAGCCTTCCCAGAAGAGTGGAGGTTGTTATAGCAGCAATGTCCCAACATCTAGTGGAAAGCCTTCCCAGAAGAGTGGAGGCTGTTATAGCAGCAATGTTCCAACATCTAAATGAATTAATTAGTGTTTCTGCTGTCCTGGTCTAGTGTTTCTGCTCTCCTGGTCTGGTGTTTCTGCTGTCCTGGTCTAGTGTTTCTGCTGTCCTGGTCTAGTGTTTCTGCTGTCCTGGCCTCGTGTTTCTGCTGTCCTGGCCTCGTGTTTCTGCTGTCCTGGTCTAGTGTTTCTGCTGTCCTGGTCTAGTGTTTCTGCTGTCCTGGTCTAGTGTTTCTAGTGTTTCTGCTGTCCTGGTCTAGTGTTTCTAGTTTCTGCTGTCCTGGCCTCGTGTTTCTAGTGTTTCTGCTGTCCTGGTCTAGTGTTTCTGCTGTCCTGGTCTAGTGTTTCTAGTGTTTCTGTTGTCCTGGCCTCGTGTTTCTAGTGTTTCTGCTGTCCTGGCCTCGTGTTTCTGCTGTCCTGGTCTAGTGTTTCTAGTGTTTCTTCTGTCCCGGTCTAGTGTTTCTAGTGTTTCTGCTGTCCTGGTCTAGTGTTTCTAGTGTTTCTGCTGTCCTGGTCTAGTGTTTCTAGTGTTTCTTCTGTCCCGGTCTAGTGTTTCTAGTGTTTCTGCTGTCCTGGTCTAGTGTTTCTAGTGTTTCTGCTGTCCTGGCCTCGTGTTTCTGCTGTCCTGGTCTAGTGTTTCTAGTGTTTCTGCTGTCCTGGTCTAGTGTTTCTAGTGTTTCTGCTGTCCTGGCCTCGTGTTTCTACTGTCCTGGTCTAGTGTTTCTAGTGTTTCTGCTGTCCTGGCCTCGTGTTTCTGCTGTCCTGGTCTAGTGTTTCTAGTGTTTCTGCTGTCCTGGTCTAGTGTTTCTAGTGTTTCTGCTGTCCTGGCCTCGTGTTTCTGCTGTCCTGGTCTAGTGTTTCAAGTCTTTCTGCTGTCCTGGTCTAGTGTTTCTTCTGTCCCGGTCTAGTGTTTCTAGTGTTTCTGCTGTCCTGGTCTAGTGTTTCTAGTGTTTCTGCTGTCCTGGTCTCGTGTTTCTAGTGTTTCTGCTGTCCTGGCCTCGTGTTTCTAGTGTTTCTGCTGTCCTGGCCTCGTGTTTCTACTGTCCTGGTCTCGTGTTTCTAGTGTTTCTGCTGTCCTGGTCTAGTGTTTCTGCTGTCCTGGTCTCGTGTTTCTAGTGTTTCTGCTGTCCTGGCCTCGTGTTTCTACTGTCCTGGTCTAGTGTTTCTAGTGTTTCTGCTGTCCTGGTCTAGTGTTTCTAGTGTTTCTGCTGTCCTGGTCTAGTGTTTCTAGTGTTTCTACTGTCCTGGTCTAGTGTTTCTAGTGTTTCTGCTGTCCTGGTCTAGTGTTTCTAGTGTTTCTGCTGTCCTGGCCTCGTGTTTCTACTGTCCTGGTCTAGTGTTTCTAGTGTTTCTTCTGTCCCGGTCTAGTGTTTCTAGTGTTTCTGCTGTCCTGGTCTAGTGTTTCTAGTGTTTCTGCTGTCCTGGTCTAGTGTTTCTAGTGTTTCTGCTGTCCTGGCCTAGTGTTTCTGCTGTCCTGGCCTAGTGTTTCTGCTGTCCTGGCCTAGTGTTTCTGCTGTCCTGGCCTAGTGTTTCTTCTGTCCCGGTCTAGTGTTTCTAGTGTTTCTGCTGTCCTGGCCTCGTGTTTCTACTGTCCTGGTCTAGTGTTTCTAGTGTTTCTGCTGTCCTGGTCTAGTGTTTCTAGTGTTTCTGCTGTCCTGGTCTAGTGTTTCAAGTCTTTCTGCTGTCCTGGTCTAGTGTTTCTGCTGTCCTGGTCTAGTGTTTCTGCTGTCCTGGTCTAGTGTTTCTGCTGTCCTGGTCTAGTGTTTCTGCTTTCCTGGTCTAGTGTTTCTGCTGTCCTGGTCTAGTGTTTCTGCTCTCCTGGTCTAGTGTTTCTGCTGTCCTGGTCTAGTGTTTCTGCTGTCCTGGTCTAGTGTTTCTGCTGTCCTGATCTAGTGTTTCTGCTGTCCTGGTCTAGTGTTTCTGCTGTCCTGGTCTAGTGTTTCTGCTGTCCTGGTCTAGTCTTTCTGCTGTCCTGGTCTAATGTGTGTGTTAAGCTGCATCTACACAGGAAGCACAATTCTGATATTTTTCCCAATTATTGGCCAAAACTCTCATCTGAATTGTCAAAATACCAATTAGTGGAAAATATCAGAATTGTACTGCCTGTGTAAACGTAGCGAAACAGCATAAAACTACAAACTGTCGTCATGTTGGGTCTGGTTTTGTGTGTTTCTGTACAGCACACATCGTATGGAGAGAGGCTCAAGATCTCGTCTAATTACCACATGAAAAGTATTTTGTTCAGCTGAAGAAAGAAAAAAACCCACATCGAATCCTTCTCAGTGCATGTTCAGCTTAGTGTTCCTACAGGACTTCGTCAGGGACAATTGGGTTTGAGTTTACAGATAGCTAAAGTTTTACTGTATTGTGCCGTGTTTACAGTCCACTGCAGGATTGGTGGTCTCACAGGATGATCGTCCTCTCTTTCTCTCTCTCTCTCTCTCTAGTCTGCTTCAGAACTGGTGGTCTCGCAGGAAAATGAAGCAGACAGAGAGTAAGGAGAGGACAGGAGGGGGACAGAATGTGGAGAACAAAGTACAGCTTCCTCAGTGGGACAAAGACTGGAACCTGCAGCCCATGAACGCCCACGGACTGGTGGATGAGTACCTGGAGATGGGTAAGACATATTAGCCATGTTACCATGGACTGGTGGATGAGTACCTGGAGATGGGTAAGACATATTAGCCATGTTACCATGGACTGGTGGATGAGTACCTGGAGATGGGTAAGACATATTAGCCATGTTACCATGGACTGGTGGATGAGTACCTGGAGATGGGTCAGACATATTAGCCATGTTACCATGGACTGGTGGATGAGTACCTGGAGATGGGTAAGACATATTAGCCATGTTACCATGGACTGGTGGATGAGTACCTGGAGATGGGTAAGACATATTAGCCATGTTACCATGGACTGGTGGATGAGTACCTGGAGATGGGTAAGACATATTAGCCATGTTACCATGGACTGGTGGATGAGTACCTGGAGATGGGTCAGACATATTAGCCATGTTACCATGGACTGGTGGATGAGTACCTGGAGATGGGTAAGACATATTAGCCATGTTACCATGGACTGGTGGATGAGTACCTGGAGATGGGTCAGACATATTAGCCATGTTACCATGGACTGGTGGATGAGTACCTGGAGATGGGTCAGATATTTCAGCTATTTACGTTACCTTGTCAAATACCTTTGATCTCAATGAACTTCCCTGTTTAAATAACAATAATGTACAGTGAAAGAGTACAAAGCCCAGAGGACAACGCTTATTCCAATGTGGTCCTTGATGGTTCTGTGATGTTTTTATGTTGTTGTTTTTTTTTAAATCAATAAAAATGTGGTTGGTTAAATCTGTTACGTTGCCTTGCGCCTGTATTCAGTTCGCCTTTGACTGAGGTCACTGTGTTCCACAGAGGACTTCTACTGAGGCCCACCACAACAGGATGTTCAAAACCTGACCACAACCACTTCCTTCTTCCTCCTCTTGCTCCTTCTCTTCCCCCCCCCCCCCCCCCCCCTCCTTCCCTCCTCAGTTCTCCAGTTTGGTTTCATCACCATCTTCGTAGCTGCGTTCCCGTTGGCTCCTCTCCTGGCTCTGCTCAACAACGTCATCGAGATCCGTCTGGATGCCTACAAGTTTGTCACACAGTGGAGGAGGCCCATGCCTGCCAGAGCCACAGACATAGGTCAGTAGTACTGAAAACTCTGTTGAACCGGTAGGTAGCGGGCCTGCAATCGGAAGGTTGCTGGTTCAAATCCCAAGTCGGGGATGACGAAAGAAACGCACCCCTATTTAGGCGAGGTGCTGGCAAGCGGAGTGGAACACTTAAAAATATATTTGTATAGAAATAAAGGAGAGCAGCACACTCTAGGAGCTCAGATGCAAAAAAACGTTTAGACAGACAAGCTGCCTTCATCCGGGTATAAAGACAAACGCTGCAGGATGACTCATGTGTAAGTGCCATTGCGTTGCGCTCAGCCGTTACATTTGTAGTTTCCATCCAGTAGAGGCGCAAATACACGTTGTGCAGGGATATCTTGGGGTGGTAAATCAGAGTTTACCAGCTGATCTCTGAGGTTTCTGCCCTGAGTGAGAATACGACCAAGGTCGTAAGGTCTGAAAACACATTACCGAGACTATCATCGGATTTTAGAATGTGCCAATGTTTGTGAACGATTCCCAAGAATGCGTCTTTTTTGCGAGACTGACCTTGAAAAAGGGTCATGTTTTGTGTTTAATTTTCTCAACGGCGGTATTATTAATCTGGTCATTTTTGTACCCCCTCTCCTTGAATTTTCTTTGGGTCTCAGCCCATATTTCTGTCGAAATCTCATTTGGTTTTTGCAAATTCTTTTGATTCGACAGAATTGGCTGTAGGGCAAACTGTTTTTCAAGGGAAGATGCTTACGATCAGTAGGTTTCCTGTAAAGATCAGTGTTTAGAACATTATCTTCACACAAGATCAGAAGATTAAGGAAACTGATTTGACGTGTGTCAGATTACATAGTAAATCTCAGATGCTCAGAACAGGAGTTAAGAAAAGCATGGAACGCCTGGAGCTGTTTGGCATCACTCCTCCATAGAACAAAAATATCATCAATATATCGTTTCCAAATAATGATGTGAGGCAAGAAAACATTTTGGAGAGGATTGAAAATGGCCTGTTTCTCCATGTAACCCACATACACATTAGCATAGTTAGGAGCATAGTCAAATCCCAAGTCGAAAATGCCATTTCCTACCATTTTGCTCTTGAGCCCTTTTTCTGATTTTCTCTGCGGACCAGCTGTAGTGTTGTTCCCTGTTGTTCCCTGTTGTTCCCTGTTGTCCCTGTCTGACAGGCTGTTGTTCCCTGTTGTTCCCTGTTGTTCCCTGTTGTTCCCTGTTGTTCCCTGTTGTCCCTGTCTGACAGGCTGTTGTTCCCTGTTGTTCCCTGTTGTTCCCTGTTGTTCCCTGTTGTTCCTGTTGTTCCCTGTTGTTCCCTGTTGTCCCTGTCTGACAGGCTGTTGTCCCTGTCTGACAGGCTGTTGTCCCTGTTGTTCCCTGTTGTTCCCTGTTGTTCCCTGTTGTCCCTGTCTGACAGGCTGTTGTCCCTGTTGTTCCCTGTTGTTCCCTGTTGTTCCTGTTGTTCCTGTTGTTCCCTGTTGTTCCCTGTTGTCCCTGTTGTTCCCTGTTGTTCCCTGTTGTTCCCTGTTGTTCCCTGTTGTCCCTGTTGTCCCTGTTGTTCCTGTTGTTCCCTGTTGTTCCCTGTTGTCCCTGTTGTTCCCTGTTGTCCCTGTTGTTCCCTGTTGTTCCCTGTTGTTCCCTGTTGTCCCTGTCTGACAGGCTGTTGTCCCTGTTGTTCCCTGTTGTTCCCTGTTGTTCCTGTTGTTCCCTGTTGTTCCCTGTTGTCCCTGTCTGACAGGCTGTTGTCCCTGTTGTTCCCTGTTGTCCCTGTTGTTCCCTGTTGTTCCTGTTGTTCCCTGTTGTTCCCTGTTGTCCCTGTCTGACAGGCTGTTGTCCCTGTTGTTCCCTGTTGTTCCCTGTTGTTCCCTGTTGTTCCCTGTTGTTCCCTGTTGTTCCCTGTTGTTCCCTGTTGTCCCTGTCTGACAGGCTGTTGTTCCCTGTTGTTCCCTGTTGTTCCCTGTTGTTCCTGTCTGACAGGCTGTTGTTCCCTGTTGTCCCTGTCCTACAGGCTGTTGTCCCTGTTGTTCCCTGTCCTACAGGCTGTTGTCCCTGTTGTTCCCTGTCTGACAGGCTGTTGATCCCTGTTGTCCCTGTCCTACAGGCTGTTGTTCCCTGTCCTACAGGCTGTTGTCCCTGTTGTTCCCTGTCCTACAGGCTGTTGTCCCTGTTGTTCCCTGTCTGACAGGCTGTTGATCCCTGTTGTCCCTGTCCTACAGGCTGTTGTCCCTGTTGTTCCCTGTCCTACAGGCTGTGTCCCTGTTGTTCCCTGTCTGACAGGCTGTTGATCCCTGTTGTCCCTGTCCTACAGGCTGTTGTTCCCTGTCTGACAGGCTGTTGTCCCTGTTGTCCCTACTCTAACAGGTATCTGGCACGGTATCCTGGAGGGGATCGGCGTGCTGTCTGTCATCACCAACGCCTTCGTCATCGCCATCACCTCCGACTACATCCCCCGCTTCGTCTACGCGTTCAAATACGGACCCTGTGTGGACAAGAGATACCGTCAGGATGAGTAGGTCCATCCTCTACTCCCGCTTTGGTCATCTATGTCCTCTACTCCCACTTTGGTCATCTATGTCCTCTACTCCCACTTTGGTCATCTATGTCCTCTACTCCCACTTTGGTCATCTATGTCCTCTACTCCCGCTTTGGTCATCTATGTCCTCTACTCCCACTTTGGTCATCTATGTCCTCTACTCCCGCTTTGGTCATCTATGTCCTCTACTCCCACTTTGGTCATCTATGTCCTCTACTCCCACTTTGGTCATCTATGTCCTCTACTCCCACTTTGGTCATCTATGTCCTCTACTCCCGCGTTGGTCATCTATGTCCTCTACTCCCACTTTGGTCATCTATGTCCTCTACTCCCACTTTGGTCATCTATGTCCTCTACTCCCACTTTGGTCATCTATGTCCTCTACTCCCGCTTTGGTCATCTATGTCCTCTACTCCCGCGTTGGTCATCTATGTCCTCTACTCCCACTTTGGTCATCTATGTCCTCTACTCCCGCGTTGGTCATCTATGTCCTCTACTCCCACTTTGGTCATCTATGTCCTCTACTCCCACTTTGGTCATCTATGTCCTCTACTCCCACTTTGGTCATCTATGTCCTCTACTCCCACTTTGGTCATCTATGTCCTCTACTCCCACTTTGGTCATCTATGTCCTCTACTCCCACTTTGGTCATCTATGTCCTCTACTCCCACTTTGGTCATCTATGTCCTCTACTCCCACTTTGGTCATCTATGTCCTCTACTCCCACTTTGGTCATCTATGTCCTCTACTCCCGCGTTGGTCATCTATGTCCTCTACTCCCACTTTGGTCATCTATGTCCTCTACTCCCACTTTGGTCATCTATGTCCTCTACTCCCACTTTGGTCATCTATGTCCTCTACTCCCACTTTGGTCATCTATGTCCTCTACTCCCACTTTGGTCATCTATGTCCTCTACTCCCACTTTGGTCATCTATGTCCTCTACTCCCACTTTGGTCATCTATGTCCTCTACTCCCACTTTGGTCATCTATGTCCTCTACTCCCACTTTGGTCATCTATGTCCTCTACTCCCACTTTGGTCATCTATGTCCTCTACTCCCACTTTGGTCATCTATGTCTACTGTCTTGTTCTCGTCTCTTCGTACGAAGCAGAACATTCTAGTCTACGGGGTGACTTGTGTTTCAACAGGCCTTTTAGTTTACCTATAACATGTAAATGTGCCAATCTACAGGGCAATGTGTGTCTCAATATTACTTTACTGTAAGCTTATTGGACAGGACAATGATCACTGTTACTTTACTGTAGGCTTATTGGACAGGATAATGATCACTGTTACTTTACTGTAGGCTTATTGGACAGGACAATGATCACTGTTACTTTACTGTAGGCTTATTGGACAGGACAATGATCACTGTTACTTTACTGTAGGCTTATTGGACAGGACAATGATCACTGTTACTTTACTGTAGGCTTATTGGACAGGACAATGATCACTGTTACTTTACTGTAGGCTTATTGGACAGGACAATGATCACTGTTACTTTACTGTAGGCTTATTGGACAGGACAATGATCACTGTTACTTTACTGTGGGCTTATTGGACAGGACAATGATCACTGTTACTTTACTGTAGGCTTATTGGACAGGACAATGATCACTGTTACTTTACTGTAGGCTTATTGGACAGG
>NC_143023.1:100398866-100426366 GCF_057628025.1 Oncorhynchus mykiss | reverse complement strand
CATACATGCACACACACACACCAACACACGCACACCAACATACACACACACCAAAATACACACACCAACATACACACAAACATACACGCACACACAACATACACGCACACACAACATAAGCAGTCCCATTCTCCCTTCTGCACACCAAAGAAGCCCTCTTCGGTTACCAGAGGCCCTTCTACCATCCTTCTCTGTCCCCGTCCTCTGTCCCCATCCTCTGTCCCCGTCCTCTGTCCCCGTCCCCTATCCCCATCCTCTGTCCCCATCCTCTGTCCCCGTCCTCTATCCCCATCCTCTGTCCCTGTCCCCATCCTCTGTCCCCATCCTCTGTCCCCATCCTCTGTCCTCATCCTCTGTCCCCATCCTCTATACTCTGTCCCCATCCTCTATCCTCTGTCCCCATCTTATATCCTCTGTCCCCATCCTCTATCCCCATCCTCTATCCCTGTCCCCATCCTCTATCCCTGTCCCCATCCTCTATCCCTGTCCCCATCAAATATCCCTGTCCCCATCAAATATCCTCTGTCCCCATCCTCTGTCCCCATCCTCTGTCCTCTGTCCCCATCCTCTATCTCTGTCCCCATCAAATATCCTCTGTCCCCATCCTCTGTCCCTGTCCTCTGTCCCCATCCTCTATCCCCATCCTCTATCCCTGTCCCCATCAAATATCCTCTGTCCCCGTCCTCTGTCCCCATCCTCTATCCTCTGTCCCCATCCTCTGTCCCCGTCCTCTATCCCTGTCCCCATCCTCTATCCCTGTCCCCATCAAATATCCCTGTCCCCATCAAATATCCTCTGTCCCCATCAAATATCCTCTGTCCCCATCCTCTGTCCTCATCATCTGTCCTCTGTCCCCATCCTCTATCTCTGTCCCCATCAAATATCCTCTGTCCCCATCCTCTGTCCCTGTCCTCTGTCCCCATCCTCTATCCCTGTCCCCATCAAATATCCTCTGTCCCTGTCCTCTGTCCCCATCCTCTATCCTCTGTCCCTGTCCTCTGTCCCCATCCTCTATCCTCTGTCCCCATCCTCTATCTCTGTCCCCATCCTCTATCCTCTGTCCCTGTCCTCTGTCCCCATCCTCTATCCTCTGTCCCCGTCCTCTATCCTCTGTCCCCATCCTCTATCCTCTGTCCCCATCCTCTATCCTCTGTCCCCATCCTCTATCCTCTGTCCCCATCCTCTGTCCCCGTCCTCTGTCCCTGTCCTCTGTCCCCATCAAATATCCTCTGTCCCCATCTTATATCCTCTGCCTCTATCCCCATCCTCTATCCCCATCCTCTATCTCTCTCTGTCCCCACCCTTCTCTGTCCCTGTGTCCCTGGCCCCATAACTACCGTAATACTACTGTAATGTTGACTATGCAGAACAAGGTCTGCAGATCAGTTCACTGGTCCTCTGTGGTTTTGACTGGTAGCCATGTTGAGTGTACCAATCAAAGTGCTGTGGTATGAGGGGTATTGACTGGTAGCCATGTTGAGTGTACCAGTCAAAGTGCTGTGATCTGAGGGATATTGACTGGTAGCCATGTTGAGTGTACCAGTCAAAGTGCTGTAGTCTGAGGGGTACTGACTGGTAGCCATGTTGAGTGTACCAGTCAAAGTGCTCTGATCTGAGGGGTATTGACTGGTAGCCATGTTGAGTGTACCAGTCAAAGTGCTGTGGTATGAGGGGTATTGCTGTCTGTCCCTTTCTATGTCACTCTATTTCTATGTTGCAACTAGACTAGCAGCCTGCTATGACCTACCACACTCCGTTCTGGTCCGGTCTGGTGCAGATCACAACATGGCTGTGTTGGTCTCCCATGGACTTGGATAGGCTAGTAACTAGCTGTGTTGGTCTCCTTGTGGACTTGGATAGGCTAGTAACTAGCTGTGTTGGTCTCCTTGTGGACTTGGATAGGCTAGTAACTAGCTGTGTTGGTCTCCTTGTGGACTTGGATAGGCTAGTAACTAGCTGTGTTGGTCTCCTTGTGGACTTGGATAGGCTAGTAACTAGCTGTGTTTGTCTCATTGTGGACTTGGATAGGCTAGTAACTAGCTGTGTTGGTCTCCCATGGACTTGGATAGGCTAGTAACTAGCTGTGTTGGTCTCCTTGTGGACTTGGATAGGCTAGTAACTAGCTGTGTTGGTCTCCTTGTGGACTTGGATAGGCTAGTAACTAGCTGTGTTGGTCTCCTTGTGGACTTGGATAGGCTAGTAACTAGCTGTGTTGGTCTCCTTGTGGACTTGGATAGGCTAGTAACTAGCTGTGTTGGTCTCCTTGTGGACTTGGATAGGCTAGTAACTAGCTGTGTTGGTCTCCTTGTGGACTTGGATAGGCTAGTAACTAGCTGTGTTGGTCTCCTTGTGGACTTGGATAGGCTAGTAACTAGCTGTGTTTGTCTCATTGTGGACTTGGATAGGCTAGTAACTAGCTGTGTTGGTCTCCTTGTGGACTTGGATAGGCTAGTAACTAGCTGTGTTGGTCTCCTTGTGGACTTGGATAGGCTAGTAACTAGCTGTGTTGGTCTCCTTGTGGACTTGGATAGGATAGTAACTAGCTGTGTTGGTCTCCTTGTGGACTTGGATAGGCTAGTAACTAGCTGTGTTGCTCTCCTTGTGGACTTGGATAGGCTAGTAACTAGCTGTGTTTGTCTCATTGTGGACTTGGATAGGCTAGTAACTAGCTGTGTTGGTCTCCTTGTGGACTTGGATAGGCTAGTAACTAGCTGTGTTGGTCTCCTTGTGGACTTGGATAGGCTAGTAACTAGCTGTGTTGGTCTCCCATGGACTTGGATAGGCTAGTAACTAGCTGTGTTGGTCTCTTTGTGGACTTGGATAGGCTAGTAACTAGCTGTGTTGGTCTCCTTGTGGACTTGGATAGGCTAGTAACTAGCTGTGTTGGTCTCCTTGTGGACTTGGATAGGCTAGTAACTAGCTGTGTTGGTCTCCTTGTGGACTTGGATAGGCTAGTAACTAGCTGTGTTGGTCTCCTTGTGGACTTGGATAGGCTAGTAACTAGCTGTGTTGGTCTCCTTGTGGACTTGGATAGGCTAGTAACTAGCTGTGTTGGTCTCCTTGTGGACTTGGATAGGCTAGTAACTAGCTGTGTTGGTCTCCTTGTGGACTTGGATAGGCTAGTAACTAGCTGTGTTGGTCTCCTTGTGGACTTGGATAGGCTAGTAACTAGCTGTGTTGGTCTCCTTGTGGACTTGGATAGGCTAGTAACTAGCTGTGTTGGTCTCCCATGGACTTGGATAGGCTAGTAACTAGCTGTGTTGGTCTCTTTGTGGACTTGGATAGGCTAGTAACTAGCTGTGTTGGTCTCCTTGTGGACTTGGATAGGCTAGTAACTAGCTGTGTTGGTGTCCTTGTGGACTTGGATAGGCTAGTAACTAGCTGTGTTGGTCTCCTTGTGGACTTGGATAGGCTAGTAACTAGCTGTGTTGGTCTCCTTGTGGACTTGGATAGGCTAGTAACTAGCTGTGTTGGTCTCCTTGTGGACTTGGATAGGCTAGTAACTAGCTGTGTTGGTCTCCTTGTGGACTTGGATAGGCTAGTAACTAGCTGTGTTGGTCTCCTTGTGGACTTGGATAGGCTAGTAACTAGCTGTGTTGGTCTCCTTGTGGACTTGGATAGGCTAGTAACTAGCTGTGTTGGTCTCCTTGTGGACTTGGATAGGCTAGTAACTAGCTGTGTTGGTCTCCTTGTGGACTTGGATAGGCTAGTAACTAGCTGTGTTGGTCTCCTTGTGGACTTGGATAGGCTAGTAACTAGCTGTGTTTGTCTCATTGTGGACTTGGATAGGCTAGTAACTAGCTGTGTTGGTCTCCTTGTGGACTTGGATAGGCTAGTAACTAGCTGTGTTGGTCTCCTTGTGGACTTGGATAGGCTAGTAACTAGCTGTGTTGGTCTCCTTGTGGACTTGGATAGGATAGTAACTAGCTGTGTTGGTCTCCTTGTGGACTTGGATAGGCTAGTAACTAGCTGTGTTGCTCTCCTTGTGGACTTGGATAGGCTAGTAACTAGCTGTGTTTGTCTCATTGTGGACTTGGATAGGCTAGTAACTAGCTGTGTTGGTCTCCTTGTGGACTTGGATAGGCTAGTAACTAGCTGTGTTGGTCTCCTTGTGGACTTGGATAGGCTAGTAACTAGCTGTGTTGGTCTCCCATGGACTTGGATAGGCTAGTAACTAGCTGTGTTGGTCTCTTTGTGGACTTGGATAGGCTAGTAACTAGCTGTGTTGGTCTCCTTGTGGACTTGGATAGGCTAGTAACTAGCTGTGTTGGTCTCCTTGTGGACTTGGATAGGCTAGTAACTAGCTGTGTTGGTCTCCTTGTGGACTTGGATAGGCTAGTAACTAGCTGTGTTGGTCTCCTTGTGGACTTGGATAGGCTAGTAACTAGCTATGTTGGTCTCCTTGTGGACTTGGATAGGCTAGTAACTAGCTGTGTTGGTCTCCCATGGACTTGGATAGGCTAGTAACTAGCTGTGTTGGTCTCTTTGTGGACTTGGATAGGCTAGTAACTAGCTGTGTTGGTCTCCTTGTGGACTTGGATAGGCTAGTAACTAGCTGTGTTGGTGTCCTTGTGGACTTGGATAGGCTAGTAACTAGCTGTGTTGGTCTCCTTGTGGACTTGGATAGGCTAGTAACTAGCTGTGTTGGTCTCCTTGTGGACTTGGATAGGCTAGTAACTAGCTGTGTTGGTCTCCTTGTGGACTTGGATAGGCTAGTAACTAGCTGTGTTGGTCTCCTTGTGGACTTGGATAGGCTAGTAACTAGCTGTGTTGGTCTCCTTGTGGACTTGGATAGGCTAGTAACTAGCTGTGATGGTCTCCTTGTGGACTTGGATAGGCTAGTAACTAGCTGTGTTGGTCTCCTTGTGGACTTGGATAGGCTAGTAACTAGCTGTGTTGGTCTCCTTGTGGACTTGGATAGGCTAGTAACTAGCTGTGTTGGTCTCCTTGTGGACTTGGATAGGCTAGTAACTAGTTGTGTTGGTCTCCTTGTGGACTTGGATAGGCTAGTAACTAGCTGTGTTGGTCTCCTTGTGGACTTGGATAGGCTAGTAACTAGCTGTGTGGGTCTCCTTGTGGACTTGGATAGGCTAGTAACTAGCTGTGTTGGTCTCCTTGTGGACTTGGATAGGCTAGTAACTAGCTGTGTGGGTCTCCTTGTGGACTTGGATAGGCTAGTAACTAGCTGTGTGTCCTACTGCTCTATGATCTTAATAGTGATGTTTCTTGTTGCTAAGTGCTTCTGGTGACATATGTATGTGACTATCAAAAATAACAATGGACAATAATAATGTTGTTTATGCTAAATCACTCTAATTCATATTGCCCTCAAAGCATGCTGATTCGTTCAAGTATTTTTGGTTCATTTAGCTGGGGGAAAAAAACACATCTGATAGAAGTTTAATTGTCTTTATTTAAATCATATAAAACACATGGTTCATTTAGTTTGGTATTTCTGGACAGACAACATCCATGTCTTTATTTACTGTACGTTTCTATTCTGTGTGTAAATGTTAGACATTATTATATAGACTGTTGAGTTTGATTGTCCTGGGCTGGGATGTTAATATGGTGTATGTGGTTACTATACTACAGTTTTAACCAACCACAAAATGTGACACAAACATCACACGTCCCTCTTTGTGCCTCAAATGCTTTACTGTACATGCAAGAAAATATACTCTGTTGTTTTTTTTCTCCATTGTGGCTTTTACAACAACAAACTCTGAAATGTCTGTCCCCCAAGGATTCTGTTTGGAGGAATGTGATATGAAGATAAACACTATATACACTGTCAAACTCTGGTATTTATTTGCCTCTGATTATAGTGCAGCAAAGTAGAGAACTAAAACAGCAACAGCAAAATGTGAGTCCTGTAGTGAACTGTACTGTACATGATACCAACCACACTTACAGTCCTGAAGGCCCAGAGACCAATCACACGTACGGCCCTGAAGGCCCAGAGACCAATCACACGTACGGCCCTGAAGGCCCAGAGACCAACCACACTTACAGTCCTGAAGGCCCAGAGACACACCACACGTACGGCCCTGAAGGCCCAGAGACCAACCACACTTACAGTCCTGAAGGCCCAGAGACACACCACACGTACGGCCCTGAAGGCCCAGAGACCAACCACACTTACAGTCCTGAAGGCCCAGAGACAAACCACACGTACGGCCCTGAAGGCCCAGGGACCAATCACACGTACGGCCCTGAAGGCCCAGAGACCAATCACACGTACGGCCCTGAAGGCCCAGAGACCAATCACACGTACGGCCCTGAAGGCCCAGAGACCAATCACACGTACGGCCCTGAAGGCCCAGAGACCAATCACAGGTACGGCCCTGAAGGCCACAGACTGTGGCTTTAAGGGGATTACAGACTGGTTTTAAGGGGATTACAGACTGGTTTTAAGGGGATTACAGACTGGTTTTAAGGGGATTACAGACTGGTTTTAAGGGGATTACAGACTTGTTTTAAGGGGATTACAGACTGGTTTTAAGGGGATTACAGACTGGTTTTAAGGGGTTTACAGACTGTGGCTTTAAGGGGATTACAGACTGGTTTTAAGGGGATTACAGACTGGCTTTAAGGGGATTACAGACTGTGGTTTTAAGGGGATTACAGACTGTGGCTTTAAGGGGATTACAGACTGACTTTAAGGGGATTACAGACTGGCTTTAAGGGCATTACAGACTGTGGCTTTAAGGGGATTACAGACTGTGGCTTTAAGGGAATTACAGACTGTGGCTTTAAGGGGATTACAGACTGTGGTTTTAAGGGGATTACAGACTGGTTTTAAGGGGATTACAGACTTTGGCTTTAAGGGGATTACAGACTTTGGCTTTAAGGGGATTACAGACTGTGGCTTTAAGGGGATTACAGACTGGCTTTAAGGGCATTACAGACTGTGGCTTTAAGGGGATTACAGACTGTGGCTTTAAGGGAATTACAGACTGTGGCTTTAAGGGGATTACAGACTGGCTTTAAGGGGATTACAGACTGTGGTTTTAAGGGGATTACAGACTGGTTTTAAGGGGATTACAGACTTTGGATTTAAGGGGATTACAGACTTTGGCTTTAAGGGGATTACAGACTGTGGCTTTAAGGGGATTACAGACTGGCTTTAAGGGGATTACAGACTGGCTTTAAGGGGATTACAGACTGACTTTAAGGGGATTACAGACTTTGGCTTTAAGGGGATTACAGACTGTGGCTTTAAGGGGATTACAGACTGTGGCTTTCAGGGGATTACAGACTGTGGCTTTAAGGGAATTACAGACTGTGGCTTTAAGGGGATTACAGACTGGCTTTAAGGGGATTACAGACTGTGGTTTTAAGGGGATTACAGACTGGTTTTAAGGGGATTACAGACTTTGGCTTTAAGGGGATTACAGACTTTGGCTTTAAGGGGATTACAGACTGTGGCTTTAAGGGGATTACAGACTGGCTTTAAGGGGACTACAGACTGGCTTTAAGGGGATTACAGACTGTGGCTTTAAGGGGATTACAGACTGTGGCTTTAAGGGAATTACAGACTGTGGCTTTAAGGGGATTACAGACTGGCTTTAAGGGGATTACAGACTGTGGTTTTAAGGGGATTACAGACTGGTTTTAAGGGGATTACAGACTTTGGCTTTAAGGGGATTACAGACTTTGGCTTTAAGGGGATTACAGACTGTGGCTTTAAGGGGATTACAGACTGGCTTTAAGGGGATTACAGACTGGCTTTAAGGGGATTACAGACTGACTTTAAGGGGATTACAGACTTTGGCTTTAAGGGGATTACAGACTGTGGCTTTCAGGGGATTACAGACTGTGGCTTTAAGGGGATTACAGACTGTGGCTTTAAGGGGATTACAGACGGGTGTTAAGGGAATTACAGACTGTGGCTTTAAAGGGATTACAGACTGGCTTTAAGGGAATTACAGACTGTGGCTTTAAGGGGATTGCAGACTGGCTTTAAAGGGATTACAGACTGGCTTTAAGGGAATTACAGACTGTGGCTTTAAGGGAATTACAGACTGGCTTTAAAGGGATTACAGACTGGCTTTAAAGGGATTACAGACTGGCTTTAAAGGGATTACAGACTGTGGCTTTAAGGGAATTACCGACTGTGGCTTTAAGGGGATTACCGACTGTGGTTTTAAGGGGATTACAGACTGTGGCTTTAAGGGGATTACAGACTGTGGCTTTAAAGGGATTACAGACTGTATCTTTAAAGGGAATTACAGACTGTGGCTTTAAAGGGATTACAGATTGGCTTTAAGGGGATTACAGACTGTGGCTTTAAGGGCATTACAGACTGTGGCTTTAAGGGCATTACAGACTGGCTTTAAGGGGATTACAGACTGGCTTCAAGGGGATTACAGACTGGCTTTAAGGGGATTACAGACTGGCTTCAATGGGATTACAGACTGGCTTCAAGGGGATTACAGACTGTGGCTTTAAGGGGATTACAGACTGGTTTTAAGGGGATTACAGACTGGTTTTAAGGGGATTACAGACGGGCTTGATTGGGACAAATCATTTACTTCACTTGTTTTTAAGCAGGATTTTTCTGAAAATGTCTGGGAATTTTGGGAAAGTTGCTGGACTTTTGCAACTCTACTTGTTGTTACTTTTATTGTATATTATTTAATGTTTAACTGTTATAATTTTCTATTTTTACTTTGCTATATACACTTTCTATAAAACTGTTTTACTTTTTCCTATGTATATACTTTTCAAATGTATTATTTATGATTGTGTGTAATATTTTTGTAGCGATTCTGAATGCAATCGATCAGCATGACGTTCACGTCTCTGTACCTGCAATCAAGGCAATGTAACCATAGAAATAGAATCAATAGAACGGACTTTCCCTTTCAATCCTCCGTGTTGTGATGGGCTTTTCCTGTTCTAGTAATCATATTTCTATGAATGTAAACCGTGTCCTCTGAATGTTCTTCCCTTTGATGTGGTTGGTCAGAAAACATCTTCCCCTTCGATGTGATTGGTCAGAAAATATCTTCCCCTTCGATGTGATTGGTCAGAAAATATCTTCCCCTTCGATGTGATTGGTCAGAAAATATCTTCCCCTTCGATGTGATTGGTCAGAAAACATCTTCCCCTTCGATGTGATTGGTCATTGGAAATCTATGCATGACTGCTTTTAGCCAGAGTTTACCTGTGTTAAATCAACAAGTCTTGGAAAGCAATGTGTCTCTATTCTGTCAAAAGAAAATAGTTATCTTATTTCGTCATGATTGTTAATCAGTCGAGATAATAGATTGTTGATTAAAGTACCGATTGATAATCTTTCTTCCCAAGACGTTTTGAAGAAAGGCTTTAATGACAACGTATTAAAAAACAAAAAGCTCAAGTCGTGTTTCTAGGACGGACGCAGCAAAATCTTCCTTGTTTGAAGTTTAAGACTGTAATCTGGCTGGAAATATTGTTTTGTTTATATTGTTTTGGGACTCAAGAGGTTAAAAAGGATGAATGAAAAAATATCAAATGAACGAGGTGGGTAATGGAAATTAGAACGGTTTTAGTTGAATCTCTTGCTATTTTTTTATGTTTACATACCCTACATTACTCATCTCATATGTATATACTGTACTCTATACCATCTACTGTATCTTGTTTACATACCCTACATTACTCATCTCATATGTATGTACTGTACTCTATACCATCTACTGCACCTTGTTTACATACCCTACATTACTCATCTCATATGTATATACTGTACTCTATACCATCCACTGCATCTTGCCTATGCCGTTCTGTACCGTCACTCATTCATATGTCTTTATGTAGATATTCTTATTCATTCCTTTACACTTGTGTGCATAAGGTAGTAGTTGTGGGATTTTTAGGTTAGATTACTCGTTGGATATTATTGCATTGTCGGAACTAGAAGCACAAGCATTTCACTACACTCGCATTAACATCTGCTAACCATGTGTACGTGACCAATAACATCTGCTAACCATGCGTATGTGACAAATTCAATTTGATTTGATTTGATTTTTTTGGGGACGGTTTCCCGGACACAGGTGAAGCTTAGTTCTGGACCAAAAAAGCAAAGATCAATGGAGTCACCATTAAAAAGTTCAGGATTAGTCTTAATGTGTGTCCCTGAAACCGCCCCTGAGGAGGAGGCCCAGTAGACCTTGGATTTACTATCTTTTCCATGTCATCAATTGTTCTAACATGAGGTGCAGCAACACTGAACACTGTTATCACTTCATCCCTGTATACGTGGAAAAACATGCCTAAATATGAAGACTTAAAAATAATATGATGGAATATAATCAGACTTTTTCTGTAATAAATCATGGATTTATCTTTTGTATCAGCTGTTCGGGAATGTTCTTTTTGTTTGAGTGTGTTAGATTTATATTCACGCCTCGTTTTGTGTTCCAGGAAGTAGATTTATATTCACGCCTCGTTTTGTGTTCCAGGAAGTAGATTTATATTCACGCCTCGTTTTGTGTTCCAGGAAGTAGATTTATATTCACGCCTCGTTTTGTGTTCCAGGAAGTAGATTTATATTCACGCCTCGTTTTGTGTTCCAGGAAGTAGATTTATATTCACGCCTCGTTTTGTGTTCCAGGTGTACAAAGGAAAAACACCTGCACTCTTGATTGCTTCCGCCAGGTTTTACAGTATTGTAAATAACTGTCCCAAACGGCACCCTATTCCCTATATAGTGCACTACTTTAGACTAGAGCCCTATTCCCTATATAGTGCACTACTATAGACCAAAGCCCAATAGAACCCTATTCCCTATATACTGCACTACTTTAGACCAGAGCCCTATAGAACCCTATTCCCTATATAGTGTACATATAGTGTATATAGTGAACACATAGAATGTGTGTTTAAAGTGGAGCAGAGAGTTGGTGTCAGTGTGTGGGTGTCAGTGAGTTGGTGTCAGAGAGTGGGTGTTACTGCTTTTATCATGTAGTCACCAATCTAAGCATTTTTATTACCTTTCAGAGACTAAACATTATAATGCTTTTAACACACACATAGAATTACAGTAAGTAGTCATTCTAGTTCTATGGCTTTTTAAAAAGGCTTTGTGTCTTCGGTAAAGCCAGCGTTGTCATGTGCTTTCTCTTGCAGGTTATAACAGTTTTTGGCAGGTTGTACTTTCCTCTTCATCCCCTTCCTGCCGATATCTTCCTTGACAAAGGGACCTTCGTCTTTAACCGTGTCTGTGTCTTGGCACTCCATGTCCTAGTATACAAGAGAAATAGGTATTGAGATGTCACACTAGACCCAGGCTGAACACATGCACTTTATTGGTAAGACTTAGCATTGAGTTTCTCAAATACCGGTGTAGTACTACTGTAGTTACAGCTATGCGCTACGCTATCCCGCTGTGCCCTCCGACGAACCATCAAACAGGCAAAGCGTCAATACAGGACTAAGATTGAATCCTACTACACCAGCTCTGATGCTCGACTTATTTTTATTTATTTATCAACATTTTTTTCTCCCAAATTTTGATCTTGTGTCATCGCTGCAACTCCCCAACAAGCTCGGGAGGCGAAGGTCGAGTCATACGCCAAACCGCGCTTCTTAACACCCGCCAGCTTAACCCGGAAGGCAGCCTCACCAATGTGTCGGAGGAAACACCGTTCAATTGACAACCGAAGTCAGCCTGCAGGGTTCCAGGCCGCCACAGGGAGTCGCTAGAGCACGCTGAGCCAAGTTAATGTTTCAATGTTACATGTTTCAAGCAGACCACTATAGTCCCTGTGACCAAGAAAGCCAAGGTTATCTGCATAAATTACTACCGACCCGTAGCACTCATGTCTGTAGCCATGAAATGCTTTGAAAGGCTGGTCATGGCTCACATCAACACCATCATCCTAGAAACCCAATACCCACTACAATTTGCATACCGCCCCAACAGATCCACAGATGATTGCACTCAACACTGCCCTTTCCCACCTGGACAAAAGGAACACCTATGTGAGAATGCTGTTCATTGACTACAGCTCAGCCTTCAACACCATAGGGCTCTCAAAGCTCCTAATTAAGCTAAGGACTCTGGGACTAAACACCTCCCTCTGCAACTGGATCCTGGACTTCCTGACAGGCCGCCCCCAGGTGGTAAAGGTAGGCAACAACACATCTTCCACGCTGATCCTCAACACGGGGCACCTCATGGGTGCTTCCTGTACTCCCCGTACACCCACGTCTGGTGGCCAGGCACAACTCCTACACCATCCATTAAGTTTGCAGACGACACAACGATGGTTGGGCCTGATCACTGAAGACGATGAGACGGTCTATAGGGAGGAGGTCAGAGACCTGACCGTGTGGTGCCAGGACAACAACCTCTCCCTCAACGTGATCAAGACAAAGGAGATGATTGTGGACTACAGGAAAAAGAGGACCGAGCATGCATGCCTCCCCCATTCTCATCAACGGGGATGTAGTGGAGCAGGTCGAGAGCTTCAAGATCCTTGGTGTCCACAATCATGTTCCAAGTTGCCTGGTACGGCAACTGCTCAACATCAGACCGCAAGGCGCTACAGAGGGTAGTGCGTACGGCCCAGTACATCACTAGGGCCAAGCTTCCTGCCATCCAGAACCTCTATACCAAAGACTCCAGCCACCATAGTTATAAACTGTTCTCTCTGCCACCGCACGGCAAGCGGTACCTGGAGCACCGAGACCAAGGCTCCTTAACAGCTTCTACCCCCAAGACATAAGACTGCTGAACAGCTCATCAAATGGCCACCGGACTGTTACATTGATACATATTACCGTGACTAACCTGTACCCCCGCACACTGACCCGATACCGGTACTCCGTGTATATAGCCTCGTTATTTTTATTTTATTGTGTTTATTTATTTTTTTATTATTTTACGTTTATTTAGTAAATATTTTCTTAACGCTTCTCTTTCTAAAAAACTGTTGGTTAAGGGCTTATAAGTAAGCATTTCACGGTAAGGTTGTATTTGGGCTACACCGGTTATATTCGGGCTCATGTAACAAATAAAATTTGATTTGATTTATATTACCACTTTTTTTTCTAGGATCATATGTCCTAACGTTGTTTGGCTGACAAGGTCCTTGTATGGCCATGCTGGTTTATGCTATGTTATACTGTATTCTGATATGCTAACTTTTATTACCATGCTTACATGTCGGTCTTTTGTCTCTTTCACCTGTTTTAATTCGTGATGGACGCCACACCAACACATCTTCTTGTACTTCTTTGACCAAAAGCAGAAGAGGTTACACACCGGTCGTAGGAGCCACGGTTTCACATCTTGACTCCTGGTGTGTCCTGTCAGAGGTCGGAGATAGATTCCACTTTCAAGTTCAGAGAATGACACAAACTAATTCAATTTGGTTCTCGGAATGTTGTGGGAAAATTTAGAATTCAAGTTATCGAAATGAGAACCTTCTATTAAGAGATGCTACAGGAACACTCGTGTGCTAGATGGGATGGCTGGTAGGTATGTGGTATACTGACAACACGTTAGACCCACTGCAGTAAATACATGGCACACCATATACCATGTCTGCCAAATAGACTTTCCATCTCTGGTCAATCAGTAATGAATGAGATCATTAAATCAGTCTTTCTCAGTGCAGTTGTACATATATAATCAATGGTTTTCTAAATGGCGTTTGTGTGAGTGTATTGTACCACACGCGCATTAGGGACATATTCTATAGCAGATGTAGTTAAAGACAGACAGACAGACAGACAGACAGACAGTGTGTGTTGAACCTTTGCAGAAACAGACAGGTCATGTGATGACAGAAGAGTACTGGAACCACAGCAACATAACTTAAGAGGTTTAGACCACCGTGTCTTTCAGACAGAAGCCATTGATTCCTGTTCTCTGTGACTGCTTCCTGCTGATTTAATGTCTCTTTGCAGCAGGACCACAGAAACGCATAATAGCAGAGTGACTCTATAGCTCTGGAATGGGCTGACGATCTATTCTTCACAACAGATCCTTATATTCCAATGACATCATTTTCAGGAGACGCAAGAAGCACGGCAGCAATATAACCTTTTGAAAGCTGCTCGTCCAATCAGCATCCAGGATCTACCCGTTTAAAAAAGTTATATTTGATTCTGTCATCTAATGTTTGTGCTGATGAATCCCCATTCTATGGTTCTAATTACAGTGGGGCAAAAAAAGCTTTTAGTCAGCCACCAATTGTGCAAGTTCTCCCACTTAAAAAGATGAGAGAGGCCTGTAAATTTAATCATAGCTACACTTCAACTATGCCAGACAAAATGAGGGGAAAAAATCCAGAAAATCACATTGTAGGATTTTTTATGAGTTTATTTGCAAATTATGGTGGAAAATAAGTATTTGGTCACCTACAAACAAGCAAGATGTCTGGCTCTCACAGACCTGTAACTTCTTTAAGAGGCTCCTCTGTCCTCCACTCATTACCTGTATTAATGGCACCTGTTTGAACTTGTTATCAGTATAAAAGACACCTATCCACAACCTCAAACAGCAACACTCCAAACTACACTATGGCCAAGACCAAAGAGCTGTCAAAGGACACCAGAAACAAAATTGTAGACCTGCACCAGGTTGGAAAGACTGAATCTGCAATAGTTAAGCAGCTTGGTTTGAAGAAATCAACCGTGGGAGCAATTATTAGGAAATGGAAGACATACAAGACCACTGATAATCTCCCTCGATCTGGGGCTCCACGCAAGATCTCACCCCGTGGGGTCAAAATGATCACAAGAACGGTGAGCAAAAATCCCAGAACCACAAGGGGGGACCTAGTGAATGACCTGCAGAGAGCTGGGCCCAAAGTAACAAAGCCTACCATCAGTAACACACTACGCCGCCAGGGACTCAAATCCTGCAGTGCCAGACGTGTCGGCCTGCTTAAGCCAGTACATGTCCATGCCCGTCTGAAGTTTGCTAGAGAGCATTTGGATGATCCAGAAGAAAATTGGGAGAATGTCATATGGTCAGATGAAACCAAAATATAACTTTTTGGTAAAAACTCAACTCGTCGTGTTTGGAGGACAAAGAATGCTGAGTTGCATCCAAAGAACACCATACCTACTGTGAAGCATGGGGTGGAAGCATCATGTTTTGGGGCTGTTTTTCTGCAAAGGGACCAGGACGACTGATCCGTGTAAAGGAAAGAATGAATGGGGCCATGTATCGTGAGATATTGAGTGAAAACCTCCTTCCATCAGCAAGGGCATTGAAGATGAAACGTGGCTGGGTCTTTCAGCATGACAATGATCCCAAACACACCGCCCGGGCAACGAAGGAGTGGCTTCGTAAGAAGCATTTCAAGGTCCTGGAGTGGCCTAGCCAGTCTCCAGATCTCAACCCCATAGAAATTCTTTGGAGGGAGTTGAAAGTCTGTGTTGCCCAGCAACAGCCCCAAAACATCACTGCTCTAGAGGAGATCTGCATTGAGGAATGGGCCAAAATACCAGCAACAGTGTGTGAAAACCTTGTGAAGACTTACAGAAAACTTATTTGACCTCTGTTATATACCCTTTGTTGGCAATGACAAAGTATTGAGATAAACTTTTGTTATTGACCAAATACTTATTTTCCACCATAATTTGCAAATAAATTCATTAAAAATCCTACAATGTGATTTTCTGGATTTTTTTTCTCATTTTGTCTGTCTTAGTTGAAGTGTACCTATGATGAAAATTACAGGCCTCTCTCATCTTTTTAAGTGGGAGAACTTGCACAATTGGTGGCTGACTAAATAGTTTTTTGCCCCACTGTATATGTCAACGCTGCAGACACACAGTACCTGTGATGAAGGAGATGAGCAGGCCAGCAGTAACGGTGGCTGAAAACCCAACAGCGCTATAGTACAGATAGGACATGGAGTACCAGTGATCAGCCAGGGACGACCTGTGGAAGACAGAGGAGTTACAATATCCTGTTGTCCACAAGATCGCCTACAAAATAAAGGTTGCAAAACATTGCTAACTATCCCAAAATTCCCAGGTTTTCCAGAAATCCTATTTGAAGAATAACACATTTCTTGTTTATTCTATTCTCTCTGGGGGGATTTTCCAAAAGGGATTTCTGGAAAGCATCAAAAATGTGGGGAAATGTTTGGAATTCTGCAACCTTAACTACAAATCACTTGGATGTGAAGTATGGGAAATCCAATGTCATCTTAATTTCATTACTCGTTTGTTTCTGAGAATGTGTATTCAAGGTTTTTAAAAGGCTTCTGAAGTTTCTAATTTCCACTTTTTAAAATGTCCAACTTGATTTTGCCCTAACGAAAAATGTATCAATGTATATCTATTAATTATAATCCAAATAATAATTCAAATGTCCTGTTGCTGAAGGATTATTTTCCTGCTGTAGCAAACTGGCTCAAATTAAGATCCTCCATCTGTATTAAAGAGAGGTGTGTGTGTATATATACTGTACTGTACATAATACAATACATCTAGTGTATCATAGCTTAGTAAACGTGGGTTGTGTTCAGCGGGGAGGAATCATTTTTAAATATCTTGAAGAGGGTCACGCACAACCTGAACTTGTCCAATAACAACACAGATTCCATTTTCCATTAAATCTTTTTGCTACATTTTCTCCCGAACTGAACATGGTCCTGGTGACATAGACTATACAGTACTATACCTTGATGGTAGAGTGGTAGGGTCCAGGTGACAGAGACTATACAGTACTATACCTTGACGGTAGAGTGGTAGGGTCCAGGTTAGAGACTATACAGTACTATACCTTGATGGTAGAGTGGTAGGGTCCTGGTGACAGACTATACAGTACTATACCTTGATGGTAGAGTGGTAGGGTCCAGGTGACAGAGACTATACCTTGATGGTAGAGTGGCAGGGTCCAGGTGACAGAGACTATACAGTACTATACCTTGATGGTAGAGTGGTAGGGTCCAGGTGAGAAGGTGGAACAGCGGTGGTGGGGTCCTGGTGACAGAGACTATACCTTGATGGTAGAGTGGTAGGGTCCTGGTGACAGAGACTATACCTTGATGGTAGAGTGGCAGGGTCCAGGTGACAGAGACTATACAGTACTATACCTTGATGGTAGAGTGGTAGGGTCCAGGTGAGAAGGTGGAACAGCGGTGGTGGGGTCCGATGAGTTCGCTTGAAGACATCCCTCTATACTGAGAGACAGAGGTCTAGTGTTGATGTCTAGAGCAGGGTAGATGAAGGCTCCAACACCTGCCCAGAACGACATGGCGATGCCCACTATCAGACCGCCGGCTGCTCCCTGAAGGCAGACGTCAACAAGTCACAGTAACACTTTTACAACCTTCAGGTTTTATCACAGTTTGTTATAAGCATGTATGAGACTTTATAATGTCCCGTAGTAAGGCTTATAATAACTTATGTTAACACCTGCCCAGAACGACAAGGACGACGCCCACTATCACCTGCTGCTGCCTGAAGACAACCAGTACAGCACACGAACTGAATTAAGGAAGATGATAATTTATAAATGAGTTACTTGATAACTGAATTTATATAGATGTATGTAGAATTGCTTGTGTTTTTAAGTGAGTTTTGGTAAAAAAAACAATTCAAGGATCAGATTCTTGGATTAAAGCCTAATTTCTTAATCATTCATTATTGTTAATAGTGAAATAGGAACTAGACTTAATCTGTCTGGAAGCGCTGTGGAGACAACGAAGAGGTGTTTTCTGACCATAGAGTTGGTCCAGGGGAAGATGATTCCCAGAGAGAAGAGACCCAGCATGGGACCACCACACATACCATGGATACTCAGAGCTGCCTGGGAAACACACATCAAGACGTATTAATCACATAGGCATCAGCTCCATGCACGTACTAGTCCTTCAAACACTAACGGGGACAGTGTTTACCTGGACAACCCCTCCCATGTAGGATGCAGCAACCGCCATAGTGGTGCAGGCAACGCCGAACACGATACCTGCAGAGGTAAAGATGGTAGAGTGTGTACGTTGGCATTAATCTTCACAAGCTGGGCTCCAATTTATGACCTATATTATAGTAATAACTGGGGAGTTATTCTAATAGGGTAATAACTGGGGATAAATTATATTATGGTAATAACCGGGGAGTTATTCTAATAGGGTAATAACGAGGGAGTTATTCTATTATAGTAATAACAGAGTTATTTTATTATGGTAATGACTGGGGAGTTATTATATTATAGTAATAACAGGGTTATTTTATTATGGTAATAACTGGGGAGTTATTATATTAAAGTAATAAATGGGAGTGATTCTATTTATAGTAATAACGGAGTTATTCTAATATAGTAATAACTGGGAGTTATTCTAATAGGGTAATAACTGGGAGTTATTCTAATATAGTAATAACAGAGTTATTCTATTATAGTAATAACAAGTATTATATTATGCTAATAACTGGGGGGTTATTCTACTATGGTAATAACTGGGGAGTTATTATATTAGGGTAATAACTGGGAGTTATTCTAATATGGTAATAACCGGGGAGTTATTCTAATGTGGTAATAACCGGGGAGTTATTCTATTATAGTAATAACTGGGAGTTATTCTATTATAGTAATAACTGGGAGTTATTCTAATATGGTAATAACTGGGAGTTATTCTAATATGGTAATAACTGGGAGTTATTCTATTATGGTAATAACTGAGAGTTATTCTAGTATAGTAATAACTGGGAGTTATTCTATTATAATAATAACAGGGAGTTATTCTTACACAGTCCTTTGCTGATCCAGCCGCTGGCTTTGTTGGAGAGGTTAGTACAACACTGCTTAACAAAGTCTTCATAGGTCACCGTGGCTAGGGCATTGATGCTGGCTGCCACAGTACTGAGAGAGGCAATGACTGGGAATTAGTGGAGATCTCCTAATGAATACTGTACTTAAGTTAGAGTGCAATGAAGGCAAGACGATGTCATTCTGGGCTGGGTTTTCCCAAAGCCTTAGTTTGTAAATACATTGACGATTGACCTTTCGAAACACTGATTTTACAATTACTCTCTTGTGGCTGCGTTGTGGAGCAAAATAACATCCTACTTTAGCTACGAAGGCTTTGGGAAAACTATCCCTAAAACAATTTAAAATGATCCACACAGTGATTCCTCTAACCTGAGTGTTCCACTGAACGCACAGGCAACAAACAGCCCTGGAAGACCAGGATAATCCCCCAGTATCTCCATGACAAAATAAGGCATGAGCTGTAGAGACACAGAGTGAAAAGGATAAGGCATGAGGAGTAGAGACACAGAGTGAAAAGGATATGGCATGAGCTGTAGAGACACAGAGTGAAAAGGATATGGCATGAGCTGTAGAGACACAGAGTGAAAAGGATAAGGCATGAGCTGTAGAGACACAGAGTGAAAAGGATATGGCATGAGCTGTAGAGACACAGAGTGAAAAGGATATGGCATGAGCTGTAGAGACACAGAGTGAAAAGGATAAGGCATGAGCTGTAGAGACACAGAGTGAAAAGGATATGGCATGAGCTGTAGAGACACAGAGTGAAAAGGATATGGCATGAGCTGTAGAGACACAGAGTGAAAAGGATAAGGCATGAGCTGTAGAGACACAGAGTGAAAAGGATATGGCATGAGCTGTAGAGACACAGAGTGAAAAGGATATGGCATGAGCTGTAGAGACACAGAGTGAAAAGGATATGGCATGAGCTGTAGAGACACAGCGTGAAAAGGTCATGGCATGAGCTGTAGAGACACAGAGTGAAAAGGATATGGCATGAGCTGTAGAGACACAGAGTGAAAAGGATATGGCATGAGCTGTAGAGACACAGAGTGAAAAGGATATGGCATGAGCTGTAGAGACACAGAGTGAAAAGGATATGGCATGAGCTGTAGAGACACAGAGTGAAAAGGATATGGCATGAGCTGTAGAGACACAGAGTGAAAAGGATATGGCATGAGCTGTAGAGACACAGAGTGAAAAGGATAAGGCATGAGCTGTAGAGACACAGAGTGAAAAGGATATGGCATGAGCTGTAGAGACACAGAGTGAAAAGGATATGGCATGAGCTGTAGAGACACAGAGTGAAAAGGATAAGGCATGAGCTGTAGAGACACAGAGTGAAAAGGATATGGCATGAGCTGTAGAGACACAGCGTGAAAAGGATATGGCATGAGCTGTAGAGACACAGAGTGAAAAGGATAAGGCATGAGCTGTAGAGACACAGAGTGAAAAGGATATGGCATGAGCTGTAGAGACACAGAGTGAAAAGGATATGGCATGAGCTGTAGAGACACAGAGTGAAAAGGATATGGCATGAGCTGTAGAGACACAGAGTGAAAAGGATATGGCATGAGCTGTAGAGACACAGAGTGAAAAGGATAAGGCATGAGCTGTAGAGACACAGAGTGAAAAGGATATGGCATGAGCTGTAGAGACACAGTGAAAAGGATATGGCATGAGCTGTAGAGACACAGAGTGAAAAGGATATGGCATGAGCTGTAGAGACACAGAGTGAAAAGGATATGGCATGAGCTGTAGAGACACAGAGTGAAAAGGATATGGCATGAGCTGTAGAGACACAGAGTGAAAAGGATATGGCATGAGCTGTAGAGACACAGAGTGAAAAGGATATGGCATGAGCTGTAGAGACACAGAGTGAAAAGGTCATGGCATGAGCTGTAGAGACACAGAGTGAAAAGGATATGGCATGAGCTGTAGAGACACAGAGTGAAAAGGATAAGGCATGAGCTGTAGAGACACAGAGTGAAAAGGATATGGCATGAGCTGTAGAGACACAGAGTGAAAAGGATATGGCATGAGCTGTAGAGACACAGAGTGAAAAGGATATGGCATGAGCTGTAGAGACACAGAGTGAAAAGGATATGGCATGAGCTGTAGAGACACAGAGTGAAAAGGATATGGCATGAGCTGTAGAGACACAGAGTGAAAAGGATATGGCATGAGCTGTAGAGACACAGAGTGAAAAGGATATGGCATGAGCTGTAGAGACACAGAGTGAAAAGGATATGGCATGAGCTGTAGAGACACAGAGTGAAAAGGATATGGCATGAGCTGTAGAGACACAGAGTGAAAAGGATATGGCATGAGCTGTAGAGACACAGAGTGAAAAGGATAAGGCATGAGCTGTAGAGACACAGAGTGAAAAGGATAAGGCATGAGCTGTAGAGACACAGAGTGAAAAGGATATGGCATGAGCTGTAGAGACACAGAGTGAAAAGGATATGGCATGAGCTGTAGAGACACAGAGTGAAAAGGATATGGCATGAGCTGTAGAGACACAGAGTGAAAAGGTCATGGCATGAGCTGTAGAGACACAGAGTGAAAAGGATATGGCATGAGCTGTAGAGACACAGAGTGAAAAGGATAAGGCATGAGCTGTAGAGACACAGAGTGAAAAGGATATGGCATGAGCTGTAGAGACACAGAGTGAAAAGGATATGGCATGAGCTGTAGAGACACAGAGTGAAAAGGATATGGCATGAGCTGTAGAGACACAGAGTGAAAAGGATAAGGCATGAGCTGTAGAGACACAGAGTGAAAAGGATATGGCATGAGCTGTAGAGACACAGAGTGAAAAGGATATGGCATGAGCTGTAGAGACACAGAGTGAAAAGGATATGGCATGAGCTGTAGAGACACAGAGTGAAAAGGATATGGCATGAGCTGTAGAGACACAGAGTGAAAAGGATATGGCATGAGCTGTAGAGACACAGAGTGAAAAGGATATGGCATGAGCTGTAGAGACACAGAGTGAAAAGGATATGGCATGAGCTGTAGAGACACAGAGTGAAAAGGATATGGCATGAGCTGTAGAGACACAGAGTGAAAAGGATATGGCATGAGCTGTAGAGACACAGAGTGAAAAGGATATGGCATGAACTGTAGAGACACAGAGTGAAAAGGATATGGCATGAGCTGTAGAGACACAGAGTGAAAAGGATATGGCATGAGCTGTAGAGACACAGAGTGAAAAGGATAAGGCATGAGCTGTAGAGACACAGAGTGAAAAGGATATGGCATGAGCTGTAGAGACACAGCGTGAAAAGGATATGGCATGAGCTGTAGAGACACAGAGTGAAAAGGATATGGCATGAGCTGTAGAGACACAGAGTGAAAAGGATATGGCATGAGCTGTAGAGACACAGAGTGAAAAGGATATGGCATGAGCTGTAGAGACACAGCGTGAAAAGGTCATGGCATGAGCTGTAGAGACACAGCGTGAAAAGGTCATGGCATGAGCTGTAGAAACACAGCGTGAAAAGGTCATGGCATGAGCTGTAGAGACACAGAGTGAAAAGGATATGGCATGAGCTGTAGAGACACAGCGTGAAAAGGTCATGGCATGAGCTGTAGAAACACAGCGTGAAAAGGTCATGGCATGAGCTGTAGAGACACAGCGTGAAAAGGTCATGGCATGAGCTGTAGAGACACAGCGTGAAAAGGTCATGGCATGAGCTGTAGAGAGACAGAGTGAAAAGGATATGGCATGAGCTGTAGAGACACAGCATGAAAAGGTCATGGCATGAGTAGAGACTTAAGGGGAAGTTAATGAGTACCGGGTAGCAGAGCACTGGACACAAACACTGGAGACTGTATCAATGTCGGCCACTAGACACCAGGGTTGGAGTCAATTCCATTTCAATTCAGTCACTTCCTGAATTGAAATGGAATTAACCCGAACTCTGTAAACACTAACGACCAGATGTGAATTTAAGGGTTAGATATTACTGCACTGTTGGAGCTAGAAACACAAGCATTTCGCAAAAAAACCCGCAATAACATCTGCTAAATGTGTGTATGTGATTAATATAATTTGATGTAGAACAGCCCCACTAATTAGACAGTAGTGACCTATGTGGTTTGTGGCTGTGACAGAGTAAGAATTGGAGAAGACAAGTTAATTAGGGCTAGAAATATAACAGAGTTTGTGTCCCAAATGGCACCCTATTCCCTATATATAGTGCACTACTTTAGACCAGGGCCCTATAGAACCCTATTCCCTATATAGTGCACTACTTTAGACCAGAGCCCTATAGAACCCTATTCCCTATATAGTGCACTACTTTAGACCATAGCCCTATAGAACCCTATTCCCTATATAGTGCACTACTTTAGACCAGCGCCAATAAGGCTTTGGTCAAAAGTAGTGCCCTACTTTATATAGGGAATAGGGTGACATGGGACACAACCAGAGACACTTATTGGTGTAGAAAGGATAGTAACAGTAACCAGGTGTCCTACCCTGATGTGTTTCAACTGACTTTGTGCTTGCCTCCACCCCCCTCCAGGTGTCGCCCATCTTCCCCATTATTGTTTTGGGGCGGACGGTAGCCTAGTGGTTAGAGTGTTGGGCCAGTAACTGAAAGGTTGCTGGATTGAATCCCCGAGCTGACAAGGTAAAACTATGTTGTTCTACCCCTGAACAAGGCAGTTAACCCGCTGTTCCCTGGTAGGCCGTCATTGTAAATAAGAATTTGCTCTTAACTGACTTGCCTGGTTAATTAAATAAAAAAATCCCCTGTGCATTTTTACCTGTGTTCTCTGTTTGTCAGTTGCCAGTTCGTTTTGTTCATGAAACCTTCCAGCGTTTGTTTCCCCTGTTCCTGCCTGTTTCTTGCTCTTAAATCAGACACATGTTTTCATTGATAAATCACACGCATGTTTTCACTGATACATAAATCAGAGCCATATTGCATTTGTATATAGGCTCTGACATTAAAAAGGCTATGAGACATCACTCTCCTTTCTCGGTCACAGCAATACCGCAGCATGCCATACGTCTAGGCTACCAGTCTATTTCCTTTAAGCGTGCTTGGCTATTGGATGAATGGTAACCAAGCGTGCTTGGCTATTGGATGAATGGTAACCAAGCGTGCTTGTCTATTGGATGAATGGTAACCAAGCGTGCTTGTCTATCGGATGAATGGTAACCAAGCGTGCTTGGCTATTGGATGAATGGTAACCAAGCGTGCTTGTCTATTGGATGAATGGTAACCAAGCGTGCTTGGCTATTGGATGAATGGTAACCAAGCGTGCTTGTCTATTGGATGAATGGTAACCAAGCGTGCTTGTCTATTGGATGAATGGTAACCAAGCGTGCTTGGCTATTGGATGAATGGTAACCAAGCGTGCTTGTCTATTGGATGAATGGTAACCTAATATTGGTTGTGTAGCTAGCAGTCATGTCAGAAAATATGCTTATGATTTAGGCCCATATAACTAAATTAGACGATGCTTCTGTTTTATCATTAGTCTACATTTGAATGTTTTTATTAACCTACCACTATTTTAATTAAAACGCCTGCATTTACAACCCAAAATAACGTTTGCTCGTAATACAGTTCTTCAACCACTACGAGTCGTGCTACGCTACGGTCTGAGATACGCACACTTTCCTGTCAAGTTCATATTTGATACAGTAAATATCAACCTTTTAGGGAAAAGTGGTGCTTTGTGTTTACACACTTTCTCTGGTCTGGTGTACTACTGTATAAAGGGACAACCAGAGACATTATAGATAGTAGAGGTAACCTGGTCTGGTGTACTACTGTATAAAGGGACAACCAGAGACATTATAGATAGTAGAGGTAACCTGGTCTGGTGTACTACTGTATAAAGGGACAACCAGAGACATTATAGATAGTAGAGGTAACCTGGTCTGGTGTACTACTGTATAAAGGGACAGCCAGAGACATTATAGATAGTAGAGGTAACCTGGTCTGGTGTACTACTGTATAAAGGGACAACCAGAGACATTATAGATAGTAGAGGTAACCTGGTCTGGTGTACTACTGTATAAAGGGACAACCAGAGACATTATAGATAGTAGAGGTAACCTGGTCTGGTGTACTACTGTATAAAGGGACAACCAGAGACATTATAGATAGTAGAGGTAACCTGGTCTGGTGTACTACTGTATAAAGGGACAACCAGAGACATTATAGATAGTAGAGGTAACCTGGTCTGGTGTACTACTGTATAAAGGGACAACCAGAGACATTATAGATAGTAGAGGTAACCTGGTCTGGTGTACTACTGTATAAAGGGACAACCAGAGACATTATAGATAGTAGAGGTAACCTGGTCTGGTGTACTACTGTATAAAGGGACAACCAGAGACATTATAGATAGTGGTAGTAACCTGGTCTGGTGTACTACTGTATAAAGGGATAACCAGAGACATTATAGATAGTAGAGGTAACCTGGTCTGGTGTACTACTGTATAAAGGGACAACCAGAGACATTATAGATAGTAGAGGTAACCTGGTCTGGTGTACTACTGTATAAAGGGACAGCCAGAGACATTATAGATAGTAGAGGTAACCTGGTCTGGTGTACTACTGTATAAAGGGACAACCAGAGACATTATAGATAGTAGAGGTAACCTGGTCTGGTGTACTACTGTATAAAGGGACAACCAGAGACATTATAGATAGTAGAGGTAACCTGGTCTGGTGTACTACTGTATAAAGGGACAACCAGAGACATTATAGATAGTAGAGGTAACCTGGTCTGGTGTACTACTGTATAAAGGGACAACCAGAGACATTATAGATAGTAGAGGTAACCTGGTCTGGTGTACTACTGTATAAAGGGACAACCAGAGACATTATAGATAGTAGAGGTAACCTGGTCTGGTGTACTACTGTATAAAGGGACAACCAGAGACATTATAGATAGTAGAGGTAACCTGGTCTGGTGTACTACTGTATAAAGGGACAACCAGAGACATTATAGATAGTAGAGGTAACCTGGTCTGGTGTACTACTGTATAAAGGGACAACCAGAGACATTATAGATAGTAGAGGTAACCTGGTCTGGTGTACTACTGTATAAAGGGACAACCAGAGACATTATAGATAGTAGAGGTAACCTGGTCTGGTGTACTACTGTATAAAGGGACAACCAGAGACATTATAGATAGTAGTAATAACCTGGTCTGGTGTACTACTGTATAAAGGGATAACCAGAGACATTATAGATAGTAGAGGTAACCTGGTCTGGTGTACTACTGTATAAAGGGATAACCAGAGACATTATAGATAGTAGAGGTAACCTGGTCTGGTGTACTACTGTATAAAGGGACAACCAGAGACATTATAGATAGTAGAGGTAACCTGGTCTGGTGTACTACTGTATAAAGGGACAACCAGAGACATTATAGATAGTAGAGGTAACCTGGTCTGGTGTACTACTGTATAAAGGGACAACCAGAGACATTATAGATAGTAGAGGTAACCTGGTCTGGTGTACTACTGTATAAAGGGACAACCAGAGACATTATAGATAGTAGAGGTAACCTGGTCTGGTGTACTACTGTATAAAGGGACAACCAGAGACATTATAGATAGTAGAGGTAACCTGGTCTGGTGTACTACTGTATAAAGGGACAACCAGAGACATTATAGATAGTAGAGGTAACCTGGTCTGGTGTACTACTGTATAAAGGGACAACCAGAGACATTATAGATAGTAGAGGTAACCTGGTCTGGTGTACTACTGTATAAAGGGACAACCAGAGACATTATAGATAGTAGAGGTAACCTGGTCTGGTGTACTACTGTATAAAGGGACAACCAGAGACATTATAGATAGTAGAGGTAACCTGGTCTGGTGTACTACTGTATAAAGGGACAACCAGAGACATTATAGATAGTAGAGGTAACCTGGTCTGGTGTACTACTGTATAAAGGGACAACCAGAGACATTATAGATAGTAGAGGTAACCTGGTCTGGTGTACTACTGTATAAAGGGACAACCAGAGACATTATAGATAGTGGTAGTAACCTGGTCTGGTGCTGTGACTGACTGGGCGGTCCATGGATCACAGTTGGCGTAGAAAGCATACATAATGAGTCCGGAGAACACCGCGCACACCAGGATGACCAGCAGGCCCAGCAGGTTGAAGTACAGAGCTCTGAGGATGTGAATGACAAACAAATGATACTGGGAAAGAAAGAAAAAAAAATCACAACCAGATGTATAGAGCTCTTTTCACATCAACCGCTATCACAAAGTGCTTTACAGTAACTCAGCCTTGACACGTGGATAGCAGACAAAGGCAGTGATATTAAGCATCCTGACTGTTCCACACAAGACACTCTTAATAATAATAAAAGTACTCAGTATATTGTGTTGCAGTTGTCGTCCAGATCCGTCTCGAAGGACCATAGATAAGAGTAGCACCTTGTTAGAGTGGACTCCGAAAAACACGTGTCGGATCTGGTTTCAACTACGGCGGATGCATAGAGCAGGCCAGTACGGCTCGGCACGGCTCGGCTCAGTAGTGTAAAAACGGTATATGTCTTCAGTGAAGGAATGTGCTTACAGTTTGGCGTGTGTCTCGGTTTTGCAGGAGATGCATCTCTGTATAGTTGACTGGTTGACCCCGTAGATGCCCAGCCAGGTGAAGGTTCCCCCAACAGAGATGGTCCAGAACGTATGACGTCTCAGTGGGTCAGGGTCAAAGCTGAGGGCATAGAGTCGTATTCATTAAGTGCGCTGGGTTCTCAAAGTAGGGTACCG